>NC_137955.1:44025525-44245525 GCF_963924665.1 Micromys minutus | reverse complement strand
TGGCTGGGTCTTATTTTTTGTTTTATTTATTTTTTGTTTGTTTTTGGTTTTTGATTTTTTTGTCAACTTGACACAAGCTGTAGTTATCTGAGAGAAAGGAGACTCAGTTGAGGAAATGCCTCCATGAGATCCAGCTCTAAGAAATTTTCTTAGCTAGTGATCAAGGGTTAGAAGGCCCATTGTGGGTGGAGCCATCCCTGGGCTGGTAGACCTGGGTTCTACAAGAAAGCAGGCTGAGCAAGCCAGGGGAAGCAAGCCAGTAAGTGACATCCCTCCATGGCCCCTGCACCAGCTCCTGCTTCCTGACCTGCTTGAGTTCCAGTCCTGACTTCCTTTGGTGGAAAACAGCAATGTGGAAGTATAGGCTGAATAAACCCTTTACACACCAACTTGCTTCTTGGTCATGATGCTTGTGCAGGAATAGAAACCCTGACTAAGACAAGCACCTTTAAGAGACTGACAAATGCAGAAGATAAGGTGACTGTGAATCTGACTTTGAGTAGAATTACGAACCCTGGTCTCTGACTCCTCCTTCTCCCATTATGTAAGCCTTGAATTGAGCAGAAACATGTGTCTGAGTCACGGTGCTCTGCTTCCACATGCTTAACAGAAAAATGACACAAAGACACCTGGGAGTGAAATCTTGGCATGCATCAGTCCCAGTAAACTATTCCTACCTTAAGATATTTTGTAGGGTTAATAGTACTCAGATTAGCAACCAGTATAATTAGAAACTTTGCTATCATTGATAATTATTGATGTAGGATTGGTTGTAGTCATAAAATTAACTTCCTCAGAAATAAATAAAATTTAGCATACACAAGACCTGCAGAGGTGCAAAACAATCAAAAACAAAGTCCCCATGAGCAGAAATTCTACCCCTAACCAAGAAGCTATTTGTCATCATACCTAGTAGGAAAAGGAAAATAGGTTTCTAAAATGAAGTATCAGTGGGGATAGCCCACAGACAAAGACAGTGGGCAGACTCAATTCTAGGAGAAGCTGGCCAGTACAAAAAGGGCTGCTAGTTTTTGTTTTACTTTTCTTTTTTTTTTCTATTGACACTTTAGCCTCGTTTTTTCTTCTTTCTTCTTTCTTCCTTTCTCTCTTTTCTTCCTTCCTTTCTTCTTTCTTTCTTTATCTCTTTCTTTTGAGAAATAGAGAACAACAAAGGGTGAAAATGGAGGTAAGAATGCGAGAGGAGTTGCAGGAAGAGAAAAATATGAACAAAATATATTTAGTTAAAGTATACTAAGAATTAAAACAAAAAATTGCTGGTATGATAAAGATGAAAATAGTCTAAAATGCTAAGGTCTTAAAGTAGTGTTGATTTTGATTCAATCTGTTTATTAACTTCTTTCAAAAAAATCAGGAGACAGAGCTTAGGAGCTACAAGCTCTTGCTGCAGATCCAAGTTTGTGTCCAGCATCCAGTTCCAAAGCTCACAACCACTTATAACCTGAGACTCACAGGATATGTTGTCCTCTTCTGTCTTCTGTGGCTACCTGAACTCTTGTGGCATATACTCAGTCAGAAACACATACACTCACACTCACCTAGATTAAAATAAAAAAAGAAGAACTACTTTTGTATTGATGAATTGAAATGAGTCTGTATCAGTCTATGGAAGTCTTGGGTTAATTTAATAATTGGAATCCCAGAGGGACTTCTAGTTTTCATAGGCATCTATTCCATGTTACTGTATACAAATTTGTGTCTAGGTCCATGTGTGACTTACTCTGAAATACTATAGGATTTAATGACCATATCAGTCAAAGCAGCAGTGCCTACATTTATAAGACCCACAGAAGGAATGCCAACATCCCTTCAAGATGGGAGAGAGCTTCGTACAAGCTGTCCCTTTCAGAAGGAGCTATGTTCAATAATCATTGCTAGGGGATGAAGAGGGCCCTGGTGCATTATCCTGAATCAAGTAACATACAAACATGCTCTTTCAGGCAACTCTGATTAACTGCAGTGGGCGACATACACACACTGATTAAGAGCAGAGTAGGGGAGTGGGACCTGGGAAAAATAAATCATTTGATAGAAGGGTGATACATTAAGATATGATAATGGACAGGCAGGACTTTGAATAAAAACATATATATGCTTGAAAACGTAGAAGAACAAATAAAATTTATTTTTAAAAATCCTAGGTGTATAATGATGCCTTTCACTATCCCTTTGGCAATAAGGTAGCAGACATGAGATTTAAAATCACATTTCTTAGCCACTCATAGGGGCACACTATTCCAATGCCAGCACTTGGAGGTTTGGGGCAGAGGCAGACAGATTTTGACGTCAACTCAAAATATCAATAAATAAATAAGTATAGCATTTCTCCTTCCCAAGGGGAAATGTTCTTATATTGAAATCAAAACAATCAAAAACCAAATCAGCTATGGTGGAAGGATAAGAGTTTAAATCTCTTTCTGCTTCCTTTGGTTGGCATGGTGGATGGTATCAATACAGGATCTACAAGCTGAAATCAAGAGCAATCACAATCCTAATCAAATAATCCCTTCTAGAAACAGGATGCTATTTTGTTTCTGATGTTATTAGATTAGGTTCGCATGAAAAACATTTTCATATTAATGAAAAAATTCTCTTTAAATAATAATCTCTGCCAACCATCTGGAACCTGCTTTGAAAGGCTCCTTCAGCAGAAATATTATCTCATGGAACTGAATTTTAATACGATAATCTATATACCCACTAGATTATTTTATTTGAAATAACATTAATAGATATAACCACCTAGACTCACATTATGCTATGGATACTCATTTATGAGTTTAAAGTCCTTTTAAAAACTCCATGTGGGTTCCCCAACAATGCGAGCAGGGGTTCTCCCTGAGGATGTAGCCTGACTGTGGTATCTGTTCCTCAACAGGGCTGCCTCTTCTAAACTTAGTGGGAGAGGATGCTCTTAATCCTCTAGAAACTTGATGGGCCAAGGTATGTGTGGGGGAGTAGCAAGGAGAGGCCACTCTCATAGGAGGAAAGAAGAGGGAATGTGGGAAGTGACTCCAGGAGGGAAGAACCAAAAGGGGAGCAGCATTTAGGATGCAAATGAATAAATGAATGAATGAATGAATCAGTCAATCAATCAATCAATCAATAATAATTGAAGGCTGAATTACAGGAATTTTCTTCCTCGAATTTTAGTTAGGACATTTGCCAGATTTCTTATTGTGTCAAATGCTGTTATATCACTTTTGTACAGAAGTTACTAAATGTTAAAAAGTTAATATATAGTATCAGGATCAGTATATAGTATCAGTAATTTGTCAAATATATGTTAGGATATTCTATTGCATCCAATTACTATTTGTTCTCTTATAGGAAATATATTTTTCTCACATAATATATCAAGATTATGATTTCCAGTTGGTCTAGTCTTCCCAGTGATTTGTCACCTCCCCACCCACCCCGAATACCTACCTTTCTGTGTCTTACTAGAAAACCATCACGCTCCCAAGATATAATAATAAAACATGATAGAATGAGATAAAACCAAACTAACATACTGGAATTAGACAATTCAAATGAAAAGAGGAGTCCAAGAGAAGTCAGAGACCTAATTCTTAGCTCACTCAGGAATTTCATAAAAATCACTAAACTGGAAACCATGATATATACAGAGGACCTGGTGCTAAGTTCTACAGACCCTGTACAAGATGTTTCAAACTCTGTGAATTCAAATGCTTTTTGCTCATCCTGATTCAGAGGGCCTTGTTTTCCTGGTGTCCTCCATCCCTTCTGGATTTTACATTCTTTCTGCCTTATTTTTCCACATGGTTCCCTCACATCTGAATGGAAGGATTTGATGGAGATATCTTATTTAGAGCCACATGTTCTGAGCTGTCCCCCACCCCCATTCTCATTGTCTGGCTATGTTTCCTAACAACCAAGTACCTGCTCAATGGCAGCATGGATTAAGAGTAGTCAAACTCCCCTTGTCCTGTTCCCCAAGAGGCCATGCCCATCAGTGGGACAGACTGGGACCCACAGTAAATTATCATTTTATTTCATTAGAAAAAAATCTACTCTTAAGTGTATATTGATTAGGTAAGAGAGGAGATGGGGAATGATATACAGAGGGTCAGAAATTTGAACAGAGGATTGTAGCAATGGGGGATGGGAAATTGGGGGTAGTCAGCAAGTCCTAGATGCCAGGAAAGCAAGAAGCTTCCAAGACCCAGTGGGGATGAGATTAGCTGAAGTGCCCAATGAAGGGGAGGGAGAACCTGTAGAGACCATATCCAGAAATTAGGCAAGCCTTTAGTTGGGGGATGGGGACATCCACCCTTCTCAAAATTTTAACCCAGAATTGTTTCTGCCTAAAGGGAATACAGTAACAAAGACTGGAGCAGAGACTGAAGGAAAGGCTATCCAGAGACTGTCTCACCTGGAGATACACCCCATATGCAGTCACCAAACCCAGTCACTATTGCTGATGCTAAGAAGTGCTTACTGACAGATGCCTGGATGTCTCCTGAGAGGCTCTGCCAGAGCCTTACTGATATAGGTGAGGATGCTTACACCTAACCATTGGACTGAGCATGGAATCCCAATGGAACAGTTAAAGAAAGAACGGAAGAAGCTGAAGGAGTTTATAAACCCATAGGAAGGACAACAATATCAACTAAGTAGACACTCCAGAGCTCCCAAGGACTAAACCACCAACTAGAGTGCACATGGAGGGAATCATGGCTCCAGCAACATATGTAGCAGAGGATGCCATTGTCTGGCAATAGGAGGAGAATAGGAGGTCAATAGGAGGAGAAGCCCTTGGTCCTGTAAAGGCTTGAAACTGCAGTGTAGGGGAATGCCAGCAGTGAGGTAGGAGTGGGTGGTTGGGAAGGGAAGCATTCTCATAGAAGTAGGGGGTGGGGGATGGGAGAGGGTCGAACCAGGAAAGAGGATACCATTTGAAATAATACATAAGCTATCCAATAAAGAAAAAGGAAAAAAAAAAGAGTAGAGTTGCATCCTGCTGCTCTTTTGGAAATATTTAAATATTTCAGAGTTGTTCGATTAAGAAGTTAGGAATATAGGATCATGTTATCTGCAGATAGAGATAATTTGAGTTCATATTTTCTCATCTCTGTCCCTTTTATTTATTTGTTTGTTTGTTTTATGGTTCATATCACCCAGAATCGAGGCTGACAAACATCCTTAACTGAAGGTCCCGTGCTTGCTCTGATACCCTCTTTGACCTACATGGGCACTGAATATGCACGGGGCACACATACACACACTCAGGCAAACACATGTATTATGTATTAGTACTTTAGCCAATTTTTCAAGTACTCTGTTGATTAAAAGTTGATTGAAGAGGAAGAGTTGCTTCAGTCACATTTTGGTGGAAGTTCTCTCTGTTTTTCTCTATTCTGTGTAGCACTGGTTGGTCATACACCACATATGTTTGTCATATGGAGCCTTCATTATGTTGACATATGTTCCTTTCACTCTTAGTTTCCTCAGGGCTAATCACAGACCTGCAAACTTAGTCACAGGTCTTTACTGCATCTGCTGCTCTTGCCATGTCTTTTATAGTCTTCAGTCTATTTATGAGACACCATTCCTGGGGTGGGAAAGTGCAGTCTGGGATGTGGAAAAAGCTGGAGCTGGTTTGGGGGTTCCCCCCGGACTACAACAAGGCTGGGGAACTGCAACTCAGACTCACTCTAAGTGCAGCTCCGAGTTGTGAAGGAGCAGAACAATGGGGTCAGGGGCCTGCAGGCTGGAGACAGTGTTTAGCCTGTGGCTAGGGAAAAAGAGGTGCTCTGGCTTGTCCCAGTGATGACTGTCCTTGGCTTGGCAGAATTGCTGTCACTGTGGCTGAGAACACAGAAAAGCCTTCTGTGGGAGAGTTAAGTTGTGGCTCTGACTCTCCACTAAGAATCTTGATGGAAGAAGAGTCAGTTTATGGTTCTAAATAGTTTATTGGTTGCTCATGGCAGGAAATGGATGCATAGTTTATCATACCCACTTCTCAGAGTAGACCTGAGATTGAATACCTTCTGTATGGAGAAATGTCTGGGAAGAGAAACTTATTGGCTAAGCCCTCAGGGCCTCTAGGTACCTCATTAGCATGGAGAACCCTATTTTGGGCCTACCTGACCACAGGACTCACTTCTTTGATGTGAGAAGCATGGCAATGTTCCAGGTGAGGAGTGTGGCAGGGAGTGCCCAGAGTCACCTAAGCCTCAGGTGTGTGCCCACTCAAGTCTACGGTTCTCAACCTGCTCTTCCTTACCAAAGTTCCTGGCATGGTTTTATGTCTCACAATTTGCTAAGTATATTGAAATTTTTATCTTTTTCATTTTAGTGGTTAAAAAATTTTGAACTTCAAACTCTTCAACTTAAAAAAAACTTCAACTCTGGAGGTCAGAGTTGAAGAGAGGGCAAATTGTATATTGAGAGAGAGAGAGAGAGAGAGAGAGAGAGAGAGAGAGAGAGAGAGAGAGAGACAGAGAGAGAGAGAGAGAGAGAGAGACAGAGAGAGAGAGAGACAGAGAGACAGAGAGACAGAGAGACAGAGAGAGAGAGAGAGAGAGAGAGACAGAGAGAGAGAGAGAGAGACAGAGAGAGAGAGAGAGAGAGAGAGAGAGAGAGAGAGAGAGAGAGAGAAATTGTACTGAACTACAGCACAAATGTCTCTGTGACCCACTTAAGGATGACCTAAAGCACATATGACTTTTTAGAATACATATTTGCCTGTAAATATTAAACCAATAAATACACATTACCCTTTCACCTGAGAGTATGCTAACTTCCATGGACAACTTCCCTCTCTACAGGATCAGGTCTGTTTGTCTAAACAATCCTCAGTCTTTTAGATTGAATGGATCCTGAGAAAGACTGGAGATTGATCCTGTGATGATATTAACCTATGACATCTGTGAGTTTTGAAACCATATGATTTTTCATATTGTACAATAACAGTTGTCAAAATGAGCCTTGGGTGTACTATGCTAGAGAGCATCTGCAGAATTGGTTTTCTTATCTAGTGAATTTTAAATAACATCTTAACCAGGTGTTTCTTTTAATTGGAGAAAGAAAATAATTCTATTTAGTGCAATGAAGTCCGGGCTTTAAATAGAAATGAAAATTTCCAGGTGACATTGAATTGATCCCAAGATTAAGAGATTAAACCGGAAGTAGAAGAGGCCTGGGCCAGTGGTGGTGTCTGTATCCATGGCTGTTCCTTTATGCCTCACCTTTGGCTAATAAGACCTTTTATGTGTGTGGAAGAGGCTAATGAATTTGCATTGAATGACTGTGGCAAAAGTAGTAATCCAAACAATATGGAGAAATCTAAATGGTCTCATTAAAAATTAATGGTAGTTTGGCAACATTGTCACTTAATTTCTTTCAAAATAGGTATTTGTTTCATTTTGTGAAATCTATGGCCAATGTTAGTTGAACTATAATTTGTGTTGTATATTGGACCTGAAGAAACAACACAATGATACTTATATTTAAATTAAAACAATGCACATTTTACAGATGACATCTGGGCCTATGTGACAATGAAACTGTGAGTCAAACAGAATGCACGTGTACACTGTTATGAGAAAACTTCTCTTATGGTCACAACACAACATGATACTTTGACAGTGTGCAGTATGGCAGGAAAGAACTCAAGCATATGCTAATTCAATTTATGCCTGTCAATCAATAAAACTCTATTAAAGATTTTACATTTTAATTCAGTTCATGTGACAAGACTAAGTTTTGAGCATATTTTTGAAGTTGGCAGATGTGTTTGGCATGCTGTGACTTACTACTTATACAAGCTGATCCTCTACAGAGGAAAGCATACAGATTAGAGCACCTCCACTTAACCCATGAGTATACTATTTGTGTTTGAAGCATTAATCAAATTATTTAAAAATAATTAAAAAAATTTTAAACGCTGACTTTGGAGTGAACAGAAGAACAAAAAATATCTCTGGGAATTGATTGAAATACAAGAGACTAGCAGGAGAGACCTACAGTCTCAGTAGCACATGCTGCAGGATGCTGGTCATTGCCATAGCAACAGCCTGTGCTTTGAAGCATCACAGAAATCTGGATCGGTATGCAATAAGTACAACATTCCATGGATCAGGCTGGTCCAATTCAGGAAAGGACAATGTAACATGCCACCACAGATAAAGGTGGGCATTTGAGGAAGGATGATGTGAGCATGAATGAGCCAGCAATGCCACTGCTGACCTTCACCCTTAGTTTTATGAATGACTCACTCGTGAGCACCTTTGAGAAGTAGTTGAAAATTTTACGTTTTGTTCCTTGACACGGTATATTGAACAACATGGTCAGTTGAAGGAAACGGGTAGAAATTTCACTTCTCTATGTTGTGATTATTATGTTTTCATCAAATAGATTACACCTATGCTCAGGATAAATGCAACACATATTGAATAGATATGGACAATTGTGCATGCATCAGGTTGTTTTGTGTTCAGAAATTATTCATATGAACCACTTGTTTTGTTTCCTAATACTTTTGTATATTTTGAATTATACTTCCAGGATATGAAGAGATAGATGGCTCAGCACTTAAGAGCACTTGCTGGGAATTGGGGTCTGGTTCATATCACTCACTGTCGAGGCTCATATGCACCCTTAACTGAAGGTCCAGTGCTTTTTTTGATGCCCTCTTTGGCCTACGTGGGCACTGCATATGCATGGGGCACACATATATACACTCAGGCAAACACGTGTATTATGATTTTTATTTCCTTTGAAAGGCCAAAGAAGGGATCAAAAATTTCAACATGGTCAAACTATTATCTAATTCTGGAGCTCACATGATTGACAGCAACACATTTAGCATCCCGTCTGTCAGTCCACACTGGAGTAACTATACAAAACCTAATTTCTATGGGGTGATCTACCAGGTTAAATTGCCTTCTAAACCAAAATAAATATGTTTATATAGAAAATAAGAACAGACTTTAGAGACTCGTTATCTTACTAGTCATAGTGTGTAAACTGTTTTAAAAGATAAAATTATTAAATTGGGCTTTGAAACAGATTTATAACTTGTCATACATATTCTATATATTTATATATGTTCATATATAAATGTGAATATAAAAATATGAGGGATTATTAATATAAACAACTTGTTATGATTCTCAACACTCTTGCATATTTTGAATTACATTCCAGGGCTGGAGAGAGGGGTCAGCACTTAAGAGTGAGCACTTGGCTGAGGGCTTGGGTCCAGTTAAGCATCACTTAGAGAAACTAGAAAAAGAAAATATTTAATCTCTCAAAAAGTAGAATTCAGGAAATAATAACATCAAACACTAAAATACAAAACTTTTAACAGAGTGAATAATTAGGGAAAACATTTATGTGATACAAAATGTGAAAGATAAAAATTTACACAGCAAAAGAGCAGCAAGGCTATGTATCAGGGAGGAGAATCCATGGGTTGAATTACCAGATTACTAACAGCAGGTGGGATGTCATTTCTGATTTAACAGAGATTAAAATAACAAGGTAGAAGTCAAAGCTTTTATCAACAAAATGGGGGGAATTAGTCACATTCTTACAATCACAGATGATGATAATTATAACTTAATTGAATGACAAAAATTGAATGACTCCTGTCGGTTTTTAAAACAGATATTTATAACTGAGACACTGATGAAAACAATTTAGGTTCTGGTTGGTTTATTGTTAATGTTCATGTGATGGAAGTTACCAGGCAGGCAAACAGATGAATCACTCTATTACTGATTCTTCAAGAAAAATAAAGATTAATGGGAAAGAGGACAGATAATTCTTACTGATATCATGGAATAAATATATATGTAAAATTTTAGAGGCATAACAAAAATCATAATTAGGTAGCAAGCCAAAGGAAATTTCATATCTAAATCAGGCTGATTCCTAACTACTAGCAGTAAACAATTAAAACGTGAGATTGAACCACTATTATAATGGTGTAAACACAGATCAGGACAATATCAAACTACTATGCATTAAAAATTACAAGTTGTTTCAGGAGAAAAATCAAGGGAAAGATAATTAAATTCAGCAGGATGTGTTCATAGACTGAATAACTCAACAACTTTAGAATGGGAGGTTCTTTTCAAATAATTGCAACCTACATATTATTCTATGAACAATTTTCGGGTTTATAAGACTTTCCTAGAGAAGGAAATATGCAGGAATGAACAGGGAATACTTCTGGGAAAGGAAACTAATATTACATAAAATTTTTCTTCTACCTCTTTACTAAAGAGGTATTAAATTTTTCATTAGTATATAAAAAGTATATAAATGTCCAGAGTAGTTTTCTTTATAGTAATTCAAAGCAGTAGGGAATTTAAGTGTTTCTTATTCAGTGAAGCATTAGAAAAACCTTGCCTTGTTCATGTAATGGAAAATCAACTCTGCAATAAGATTAAAATAATGAGACACACAGTGACATAGATGAATCTAAACGTGTGTGTTTAAGAAAAATAATAGCCACAGAAGAATGTGTCATGTGATATAATTTAAGCAACCTACTATGAAAATCAGATTTTTGTTCACAATAAGCAAATGGTCACCAAACTCTGGGGTTATAATAGTACTTATTTTAAAATAGCATGTGAGAATCTTTTAGAGTTATAAAGGTTTTTAAATTTTTAATATATTGTGTATGAACAATAATTATTTTTTAAGATTTAACAAAATCCATGCTTAAAAATTGTACTAGTTGCTAAATAAGAAACATTCTTTAATACTGTGCGTTTTAGATTATTTATATTAAAGTAATTAAATATTAATATAACTTATATGTAGAAATCAATGTACCATATTTTGATTATCTTTAGTCACTGACTTTTCTCTGGATAGTTGTAGGCATCTATAAAAGTTATTTTTAAAAAGTCTATTTGATATACAAATTGGTTTTTCACAGACATTTAATCATCTGAATGATGATTATTTGAAAGAAAATATTTTAAAAATTTAATGGTAAGAAACTTAAATTTGAGCTCTACATGTTACACAGTAATACCTCAATGTACCACACTCACTTGGTAATATTTACATTAAAACGGTTTTCTGGAGTTTTGTGAAGCTTTCTTATCGTAACATACTAAAATTCAGTTGTTATTCGCTATCTTATGTGAGATCAGACAATATTTTATAACTGGGCTGGCGAGGTTTTTGTCAAATGGACCAATGCTAGGGTCATCTGGGATAAGGGACACTCAACTGAGACAATGTCTCTATCGGATTTTCTGTAAGCAAACTTGTGATGCGTTTTCTTGATTAATACTTGATATGGGTAGATTCGGACCCTAACGGATAGGTAGTCCTGGGCTGGATCAGACTGAATGCACAGTCACCCATGGGAGAGGAACAGAAAGCAGAATTCTTCTAAATTACTACTTCTCCCTGTGAAAGACAGTTGCCGGAAGGAAGCATTATCTGGCTGTGAATGGAAAGTCTCCGGAAGGAGTCTGACTGCAGAGCCTGCTGGACGGCTGAGAGTTTCAGGACTGTTGAGAAATTGGAATTTTACAGGCTCAGAGA
Organism: Micromys minutus; assembly: GCF_963924665.1. Classification (NCBI taxonomy): domain Eukaryota; kingdom Metazoa; phylum Chordata; class Mammalia; order Rodentia; family Muridae; genus Micromys; species Micromys minutus. The sequence continues at coordinate 44,233,966 of NC_137955.1, read as the reverse complement.
CTAATTACCTTGATTTGGTTAGCGGTTTCCTTCTGAAACAAACTCATATCCCATTCTGTATTAAAAGCACCGTTTAGAGGTTATTTTAACAGAACACTAGCTTCTTCCAGTCCAAAAGCTAAGAATATCATCAGATACCATCTTAGACCTTAAATTAGCTCCCCCTATTTTATAGCACCTGCAGTTCAGATGTCCTAGTCGACGGATTTTAAACTTGCATTAATTTATGGTGTGTTTCTTTTTTTGTTTGTTCTGTACAATCATAAAAAATTTCATGTCACGGCTTCCACACTGGAACATGGCATATAAAGCCGTGTTCATGGGTGGTAGTCATTCAGAATGGCTCCAGAATAAACCATCTCTCATTTTCACACAGAGGAAAGTTGCAGGTTTTGGATAGACAAGTTACTTTCTTCCAGTTCCTGTCCAGATTGGCTACTTGGGAACCGGATGTAAGAGTCCCCCCCCACCCCCCGCGTGGAACTAAAAGCCCAAAGAAACCATTCAAGTTCTATCTTAGGAACAAGGAAGTAACTAATGCAAATTTGGTACCTGGACTGAGGCCTTCATGTGATAAATACACCATGTGGCTTTTATGTCTAGATTATTTGGGCTAGTTCATGGAAGAACTTGGAAAACTGGGTTGGAAAATGGTGTTTGGGTAGAGCTTAACGATTTTAGAGAGAGCTTGGAAGTTAAGAATACTTTGTGAAATGTGGATAGCAGAGGCCTCATCTGTAAAATTCTAGAAATAAACAAGGTTTCTATAAGAAACAGGGTTAGAATCCATTCAAGAGAACATTCTGGAGAGAAACTTTTTTTTAATTGGATATTTTATGTATTTGCATTTCAAATGTTATCCCCTTTTCCTGTTCCCCACTTTCCCATCCTCCCCCTCCTGCTTCTATGATCAAACTTTCCCTCCCACCCACTCACTCCCATATCAGCACCCTGGCATTCCCCTATATTGGGGAACCGATTCTTCACAGGACCAAGGCCTCTCCTCCTATTGCTGCCAGACAAGGCCACCCTCTGCTACATATGTGGCTGGAGCCATTGGTCCCTTCATGTGTACTCTTTGGTTGGTGGTTTAGTCCCTAGGAGCTGTCAAGGGATTGGTTGGTATTGCTGTTCTTCTTATGAGGTTGTAAACCCCTTCAGGTCTGGGGAGAATCTTAAAGCAAGGTTAATAAAAGGAAAAAAAAAAAAAAAAAAAAAAAAGAAGTAGACGATGAGCACAAAACTCTACTAAAAACAAATCAAAACAGTGACTAACTGCCAGTTTTTTCTTTTTCTTTTGCATAGTCCACATTGAACCATAGTAACAAGAAAAAAAGTTGAAGTAAATCAGGAGAATGTTTCTGCAATAATGAATTGAGTAAATATGACCCAGGGTAAAGAACATGCCATTCCTGTAGAAGTTTTTGTATTTCTTTTTCTTCTGGTTAAATAGGGTGATTGACCCCTTTCTATAGTACAAATAATTGTGCACAAGAGCTATTTAGCACTATCTACATAGTGTAGACTTACTCTTTATCTTATGGTCACACCAACTGTGATTTGTGAGCAAGCTTTTCAGTATAAATTGGAGCAGCATCCAAAGCCCTGGCTTCCCAGGGCATTGCTCATTTAAGAGAAAAAGTAGCCTGTGATGTTCTGATAGAGCAAGGAAGAATATGTTAAAGCCCAATGGAATATCAATTAGCTGACAAGTGCCTATAATCAGGGTTGCCATGGTGATGGTACAGGCAGGACAAGAAAATAAATTCCTACAGGAGTGCCATTGCCACCTCTGTTCCTATTTCAGTTAAGAAAAAGCCCAAAGAACACAGCTTTTCATGTTCAATAATATGATTTTTTTCCCAGTAATACAATTTTTGTATAATTCTGCATTTTCAGCCACCTTCATAAAATATAGTGATAATTTTGTGTCTTCAAACACTGTTGTGATTTCTTAAGTGAATTCAGGAATAAACTCATTGTATTTTATGGTCATCAAAATGAGATTTGAAATTATTTACTTTAGCTTTTTTTTCTTATCTTCTTTTTAAATACTGTTGAGGCTGTTACAGACTGGAAATACTTTACCAGTTTTCTGTGTTTGTTTTGTGTGTGTGCATGTGCATGTGTGTGTGTGTAAGAGTGCCTGTGTGTGGAGACCAAAGCTCATTCTCACCTATCTTTCCTCAGTGACATCCACCTGTGTTTTGAGACTGTCAGGCTTTCACTGGATTCAGGGTCTCTCTGATTCACTTAGGCTGGTTCTGCTCTCAAGGAATCCTCTCTGTCTCTACTTCCCCATTGCTGCTGGTACCAACACATCACTCAGCTTTGTATGAACATGCTGGGGACCAAAGTGAACACTCACTGACATAAAGAAGTATTTTGCCAAAGGCCATCCCTGGCTTGGAGAGGACTTCTGAGGAAGGGGTGTTTTTAGGAGTCATTAAAAGAATAAGTTAAAGTCAAACCATGTGTACAAGCTGACTGCCTGTGTTGGACTGGAGAGAGCTTTCTAAGATCAGCAGGCAGCTCAGCTCCTACAGACCAAAGCCCACTCTTTTATTTACATAATAAAATTTCCTTTTGATTATCCCATGAAATTGCATTGCTTTTTTTAAACCGTAGTCCCTTGACTCCTAGGAAAAGACAGCAGTACATTTTTATTAAGATTGCAAATGAACTCAGAGATCTGCTGGCCTTTGAAAACACAGAAAATAAGCTAGCTGAATGTAATCCGGCTCTCCCTCCCCCCCTTCTCTTTCTCCCCTCCATCCCCCCTTTTTTTGTTGTTGTTCTTGGCTTTCTTTTTTAAAAATTTACATTTTAAATGTTATTCCCTTTCCCAGTTTCCTCTTTGAAAACTCCCATCTCATTCCCCTCCCCCTGCCTCTATGAGTGTCCCCCCCCAACCTACTTAATCATTTCCTCCTTCCTCCTCTGCAGGCCCATTCCTCTACAATGGGGTGTCAAACCTTCACAGAAACAAGGGATTCACCTCCCATTGATGCCCAACAAGGCCATCCTCTGCTACATATGCAGCTGGGGAAATGGGTCCCTCCATGTGTACTCTTTAGTTGTACAGTTTAGTCCCTGTGAGCTGGGGCGGGGGGGGGGGGCAGGGGCTCTGGTTGGTTAATATTGTTGTTCTTCCTATGCCTATGGGGCTGCAAACCCCGTCAGCTCCTTTAGTCCTTTATCTTCTTCATTGGGGAGCCAGTTCTCAGTCCAATGGTTGGCTGTGAGCATTCCCATCTGTATTTGTCAGGCTCTGGCGGAGGCTCTCAGGAGACAGCTATATCAGAATCCTATCACTATGCAGTTTTTGGGATCCACAATTGTGTCTAGGTTTGGTGACTGTGGAAGAGAGAAAAGATACTTGCCTCTCTATCTTCTTGACTTTGTATCTTTCTGACCAGCTTGCTTACAGTGCAACTGCCTATGTTCTTTTAGGTCCATGAAGCCCCTGGTATATTTTTCCTACTGTATCTTTATATTTTATATAGCTGAGAAATTATATATTTTTGAACTCATGTTTTCAAAGCTCTTTCCCACAGCCTCAACAGTTGTCCTGAGGGTTACAGTGTTTACTGTCATTTTTAATGACATTAGCTACACACTTCTTTTCCCCTGGACTCATGATGTTACTAACTACCAAAGAGTTGTTCATCTTGGTAGAGAAGATATTTCTCAATAACCTTGGCAGGGAGAATATTTCTCAAAGGAGGAACATCAACAATGATGAACAGCAGTCACACTCTGCTGACTGTTTGAGGGGTGAGAACCATGTCATAGGATCCCTTCCATGACTGTGCAGGACTCAGCAGCATTTTTTTAAACTCATATATCTCTTCAGCCTCTGTAGTGAGATATGTCTTCCTTTAAAAAAATCAAGAATTATATAAATGTTATTCTAGAAAATTTGAATATATATAATTCTAATTTCCATTTGGGTTTAATAAGATTAAGTACCTGGTAGCTTAGCTGTGGTAAAAATAAGAATGCAAAACTGTTTTTGTCTTATATGTAACTAAAATTTATTATGATAGAGTATAATTCCTCAGTTCTCAGTCTTTCCTAATTAGATATTTCCTTTGTAAGCTTTTTTTTTCTTTTTTCTTTTTAGGTGTTGTTTTTAGTTAAATTTCAGTTAAAGGAATTTTCCTACTTTATTTCTTTTTTGGTTCAAGCATACTGTATTTCGTGATTCTTCCACTTTGCCTATGCTTATTTGAGGCTCTTTCTTTTAAATATACAGACCCGTTGATGCTGTTGCTTTTGTTTCTCAATATTTTCACCATCAACACTTCAATAGCAAAAGCAGTGTGAGAGAAGTCAGGTCATATTTCAGCTTCTCCCCCTATGCTATTATTTCGAATATAGGTTGCAAACACATAACTCTTGGTTTCCATATATATAACTTCTTAAAGGTTAACCAAATTTCATATACTAAAGATTTAGCCTCTTTATTTCCTTTCAGAATTTTGTTATTCTCTCATTCTAACTTCATTAATGGTTAGCATCATGTCTCCCTTTAATTGGCTCTTACAGTTTAATTATTAACTAAATTGTGATGAGTGAGTTTCCAGCATCATCTTTTAATTTATCATCCCCTTTATCTATCACAGGTTCTCAGTGTTTAGCTACCTAGCATAGGAATGTCAACATATACAAATGATTACATCAGCATTTTGGGACTATAATTTTGTTCTGTCTCATCCATGCTTTATAATAAAGATTATTCACCAGTCGAGAGGGATATTATCATTTTCTAAATTTTCATTATGTATTTATAATTATCCATATTGATTATTAGAAACAATAGGAGCATATTGTAAGTAGAATTTAGTAGTATTGATTTATGTCACAGGACAAGCATCTTCAAGAGTGTAGCTGAACTTTCAGAGAGTGGATTAGAAACGTTCCTGAAAACATCATGTGTAAGGAAGAGTGGACAGAAGTGGTAGGGGATAAAAGATAAGCACATAACAGTGATCTGTGCTTCAGACCATCATTGATTGCTCACATAAGGAAATTCGGAACAACAATAATCTTTTCTCAATTGTTAAAAGTTGACACGACTAGATCTCGACACAGTTGATTTAGTAAATCTTAGTGTGTGACACTTTGAAAAGAAGTAGACTTTGACAAAGTATCTATGTGCACTGGAGCAAGCCTTGGAAGGCTGGTAATTAGATATTCAGTGGGTATTAACTGAGTAAAAATTAGTTTTTAGAAATGGGTAGTGTTTATGGAAACCTGGGATGGGACTTCTGTTCCTAGAAAACTTTTGCCTCCACCTACCTGCTTTGAGGAATACATATCTAAAACAGGAGTTCCAGAAAAGCATTCAAGTTATAGCAAAAGATCATCTTTCCTGAGTGTTTGTGTTCCTGCAGCAAATCTCCTTGGGTTGGACAGTCCTTCCCTATTTACACATTGTTTCAAGTTCATGCTATTTTCTATTTCCTCAGTTTTTCTCAAAGTCACTGAAACTGTTGTTTGTGTAATTGTTTTTGGTTGGCAGGAGTCTATTTTAAGCATAGCTGTACTATTTCACAGAATTTGAGACAAATTATTAATTTTTTTCTGTTGGTAGTATTCTAAGAAGAACCAGAACTCATGTTCATTACCTACATGTCTATTATCTACAATAACTGCAGACATATCTTATACACGTTTAATTCTTTGTACAACTTACAAATATTTAAGACACCATTGCCTGTAGTATCCAGAAAAGCCTTTAATAGTTTTATTAATTATAACTTTTAAAAATAGCACTTATAGATTAATAAGCTTATGGAAATTGCCTGTCTTAGGAAGCATGAGTACCATTCAGTAATTTAGGCTGGGTTCCCAGTGGACAGACACTAATTGTTTTCATATGTCATTCATCTAGGATCTGAGATTCTAATTATGCACCCCAGTAAGAAATGAAGTGATAATATTCCATTGGTTGGGAATACCAAAATATTGACTATATTGATAGAATTTACTTGATTTTATTGAGGAGTAAATTCCATTTTCATATGTTCTAGTTGTTTATAGTATTACCACATTATTTTTAATCTTTTGAAATTAACCTACCTTTATTCCATTTCCTTTCCTGTCTCCCTACCTCCCATGGATCCTTGCAAATATATATTAATAAATATATAAATATAATCTGCTCAATCCTTATAATGCGGTTTGTATTGATAGAGTTTCAGGGATGACTACTTGGCAATGGATAATCAATTATTTGACCAACACCTCCCTAGAGAATACTACTTTCTTAGATGATTAGCCTTTTTTAGTTTTCTGTAGTCTTTGTAAAGAGCTGGAATCCTGTGAGAATTCCCCCTTTATGATAATGTATATGTTAATGTCATCAATGTTCAGGTCTGGTTGAGACAGCCATGTTCTTAAGACTTCATGCATATAGCCTCTGGGATATTTTTGAGAGATGAAAACCTCACATCAAAATCCCACCTATTACGGTTTCTCATATAACCTTTGTACAGGGCTTCTTTACAATGAATCTTGCAAGTTAAGTGCAGGACTTGTGTTGTAGATGTTCAATTTTATTGTAAATATTTACTTCTTTGGGGTTTATTTTAATAGTATTAAAATTCCTATTACATATTTCTTTGACTTAATGTAACCTCTATGAATTTCAAAACTGTCAGCTTTATTGAATCTTGGGACAAAATAACTCATATCATATTCATTTTCCTTTGCCCTTAGCCATTTTCTAGTGTACAGTATTTTTAAACTCTGCTAAACGATTGAGTGTTTCAAGTTCCCATTTTTTGAGAAAGCACATGGAAACACTGATGACTGAAAACACTAATTCTCCAATTGTACATATCTCAGTGATGAAGATTCCAAAGGAGTGCAACTTTTCTAATGGCCAGAAAATGTAAAGAATTCTACCGCACCCTGCAATGTCGAGAATATCCATATCTGAAGTGCATAGGGGCAAACCCAGCATTAGATTTGGCAGGTTGGGTGCTGGAATCAATTATTGAAAAAATGAACATATTAATCTAGCCTTCTTCTTCACTGAGTCCTGTCTTCCAGTCTTTTTTTCTTTTCTTTTTATAGCAATCTCCATCATGTTAATGAAATCTGAAATCTGTCAATTTTTCATGTGAAGTTAAACATAAATTAATAATAATGAACCCACTTCCATTTTATTCATTTATTAATGATCTTTTTAATCACAGTTCTGAAATGTCTTCTTTTTTCTCGGTTATACCAGATGGTTTAACATCTGTATTTAGCTTTTTTACTTAGCTTAATGTACAGTCTGAAGTCAATATACTCTTTAGATATTTTAAATGTTAAAGTAATATTTAAGTGATAAATAGTAATGTAAAAACTTACATGTTAGTTGGATAATATGTGATATTTTGATGCATGTAGATTGTGTGTTGTTTAAGTCAGGTTAAAATATATCTTCAAGCATGTACTTTCTTTTCACACTGATGATAGATTCTCTCTCTGTGGTTTCTGGCAACACACTGTACATTACTGTTATCAGCAATCCAGTTCCTATTGCTAGCTGCTCCCATAGGATCAGCTTGTTGTCCATTCGGCAGTGCATGTCTACCCCTGACCCTCACATCTTCCTGCCAGCTTATGGATGCCACAATTCTACTTTGAACTTTGGTTGGCTCAGCTCTTCTAATTATTCACCTGAGTGAGGTCATGTGACTCTTGGCTTTCTTTCCTTATCTTCACAGAATATGATTTTCAGTTAAATCCCTGTTGTCAGAAGTGACTTTGTGTGTGTGTGTGTGTGTGTGTGTGTGTGTGTGTGTGTGTGGCTGGATAGATTGTCATTATGATGTATAAGTGGCATCAATTCTAAATTGCTAGTCAACTGATGGACATTTAGGTTGTTTCTGTTTCTTGCCAGTTGTATGTAATATTACATAAGTAGCTGTGTTTTCAATGCAGAGTTCATGGTCCTTATGTATGTATTTATTAGTGAATTTGTTTCAGCAAAAGTAAAACAGGAACCTTAAGTAAAACTTTCATAAATTAGTTCTTAACATATTTTCATTAACATTATGCCATCCCTCTTATTACAGTATAAGATTAACAGTATAAAATTATTGATGTGAGTCTGTAAATATGACCATTTTTAATCTCAGTCATCATATAAGTGAAAAAATATTTTGAGTACCAATACAATTGTTACAATCTGTTATAATTTAGTTAATCAACTTAACCATAGAATATTTGCTTAAAATTGTGATTTCTGCTAATATTAATCAGTTATTACTATTTTCACTATTTTTATGTATTATGTTTTAAACAACATACAATGCACATGGTTCATTCACTGTTTCTAAGGCAACACTAATAAAATTCCTTAAAATCCTGTAGAGAATGAAGCTGATATGTGACACATAGCATACACTTAATAGGGAAGTTCATAGGTTCTTCTGCTATGAACGTAGAATTCTAGTTCACATTGGAGTACAATAATCACAGGAGAGTATAGAACACATGCTGCAAGCTTCTCTTTCTAAAGAGTGACTGCCTACCAGAAGGCCCTGGAGAACCTTTTCTAGGAGATAGATGAGCCTCCAATCTAAAACCTCTATAAAGCCCTTTTGTCAGCTCTGGTGCAGTGACTCTGTGTAGAGCCACTACTACATTTTCTCTTCTTTTGTATATCCAAGTCACTTTCTCTTTTGTAAACCCCCTATTCTTTCTACCACTAGATTTCAATAATGTCATTGCTATCTATTACTCAATTCCCATACTGCTACACGGATGTAATACCTACACCAATATCTTTCACTCCATGAAAAATTTGTCACCCAGGTCACCTGAAAAGACCCATGAATTAATTCTATTTATAAGTTAATGTCGGTCAAAATCCCCAGATTCTAGTATAATAAATGGCATTGTCTTCTATATCGTCCCTACTATTCATTCCCAGGGTGTAGCCTAAATTCTGTCAGCAAAGACAGCAAACATTTCTTTTTTTTTATTATTTGAAAGTTTTATACCTCTAAGCTGATCATATCTTTCCGCCACTTCCACTCTGACTCCCCAGTTCCCTCATGGTCCCTCACCTCTCTTCTCTCTCTTCTTCCTTTCTTTTCTGCTTTTATCTACCAACTTCCAATAGCTCCCTTGTAAAGTGCAGTGTTTCAGAAGTCTATTCTATGTCCATGGTAAACGTTTTACTAGCTTGATTTTAAATATATCTTGTGGTACTAACCACAGACACCATTCACTGATGCAAGCGACAATCATGTCACGTCCAGAAATTAGAATTTCACATATCTACTTCATGTCAACTAATTCTTTCATTAATTTATTTAATCACTTTGATCTCAGTCCCCCTCCCTCCTTTCCTCCCAGTCCCCTCCCATTCCTCCCTCTTCTTCCCCCTCTGGGTACCAACCATCCCAGGCATATCAAGTTGTATCAAGACTAAGTGCATCTTCTCCTACTGAGGCCAGACTAGGCAGCCCAGATATGGAAAAGGGATCCAAAGGCCCACGGCAGAGTTAGAAACAACCCCTGCTCTAATTTTTAGGTGAAAGCACATGAAGACCAAGCTGCACATCTGGTACATATGTCTAGTGGGCATAGCTTCCTCCATGCATGCTCTTTGGTTGATGGATTAGTTTCTCTCTCTGTTGTACAGATGGGGAGGGAGAAATAAAAGTTGAAAGAACCAACAAGAAATTCTTAAAACATAGACGTAATGTAATAGATGTATTAATTATAGTCTTTGCAGATATATACCATTTTACAGGTACTGAGATTCCCATGGGAGATTATACTGTTATGCCAGACATTAAGGTATTGTACAAAGCCAGAAGTCTGATAGAAATGCCATATTGAGTTGGTAATTGAAAATAAATAGAAATTAATGCATCAGGATATTAATTTAAAATATTATATTAATTTAATCATTAATTCAAATATCATTAAATAAATTAATAATTTAAATAATTATTTAATAAATTTAAATCAACAATTAAATATAAATTAAATAATTTGAATCAGAATATTAAATTAAAATATAATTTAATTTAAATTAAATTCAAAATTTTAAATATAAAATAAAATGAGAGCAGGATATTAAGTATTTGCTTCTATGTACTTCTATGTATATCTCTCAGAAAACAAACTTTTTTCGTAACAATGTTTTTTTTTTAATGTTAATGGTAGTAATCACAAACCTATAAATCTAGGACTGTTTATTGCTTTGGGCTATTAATTCTACATATCCAGTTAATAATACTGTATAAATAAAATTTCAGACAGAAGGTATTCTGGAAAGGAGGAAGTACTTTGAGTTTATGTGAGGTTTTCGATATTCTTTTTAATAGACTATAAATCAAGGTTCTTTAAACTCTGTATTCATACACGTTCCCATGTCCACGCACACACAATGTGTATCTTTCCGGTAAAATGTTTTACCTTATTTGAGACTGATTTCATACCCTGTATTGCTATATACATATTTGCTCAATTTTATGCTATTATTCTTACCAAGAATACATAATTATTTTACTACGTTTTCATTTAATGAGCAATAGAATCTGTTCCATAACAGTATATCTCTCACATAAAAAACTACGTGATTTTTTTGTGCATTGTATTTCCTGTGTGTTTTATTTGCAAACTCTTTAAAATAGCTTCATCAAATATACATCACAATGATTAATGTAATGCAGCATGCAGGGTGAAGTAGAAAGGAGAACTTACACGAAGACGCCATTTTAGTAATTCAGGAAAGGACATGGAACATGGCTTCCTCGATATAGAGAGTAAAATTTTATTTGTGAGTTTAAAATTTTATCACCTTATAATTCGATACACTTTCACTCTTAATGTGATTCTAAGAACACACTCCTGTCCTACAAAAAAAGTAGGTACAAAAACCTGAGTATTAAATAAGTACTAAACCAACACAAATCCGGGGAAAACAAGTGATACACAGTCTAACAAAGCAGAAAAGGCCTGGGTCACTTTAAGCTAAAGTAGCCACAGAGTAGTCATTTGGGGAGCCCTGAAATGATTTATATTGATGAGCAACCACGTAGATTGAAATAATTATTGGTTTGATCCATTAACTCTTTAGATGCACACCAAAAATAGGTTCCTTAACAAACACATCAGACAAAGTTTTGTTTTAGTTATTTCAATTATCCTAGATTATTAATGTCAGCCAGGTTTGTCCCTGGAAGCTGTGATAGTACACACGGGTCTCCTCATAAACCAACTGTAATTGCACATCACTTTATGATCTGGCAGGCTCTAGATCTGTTTCTAGATCCAAAGTCTGGAAACACTCTCTGGATTCCCAAGATCAACCTGTTGGAAGTTTTCAAAATTTCATCCTATTGTGTGAAACACATTTACATACACAAAAGTACAGACAGACAAAGGTACAGACAGACAAAGGGCTCTTCAATATTAAAGTGTGCATTACACATTACATTGTGTTGCACACACATGTCTATCCTTTATACTCTTCCATCGTATCAGCATTCTGTATTCATATAAATTATGTGTTCCATCCTAAGCCTATTTGTCCCAGCTTTAAATTGCTTCCCCACTATAATTTTGAGCTCAAATGAAAAATTTCTACCCCACGGATTTTCCAAAGTTCCTCTCTGTCAAAACTAGCTGCTTAGTGCAAGTACATACCTTTTAAAAAAAATATGTATTCAAGTGCTTCACCCACTCTTCCATATTGTACTAAAAGCAATAAAGAACCTCTTCCTTTAAAGATAGCTGTGCATATCCACATCAGCTGGACTGTGGACAATGTGAGGGGAGCAACTCATATTTAAATTTTGATCTTGGAGATAGCACAATGGTTATCACATAGAAGATAAATAGTTATGACCAATGACTATTTGTGGTGACAGTTAAGAAAAATCACATTTATATATACTCATAGAGACAAGGCATAGAATTTAGTCTGATTTTATCTTTGTTATAATTATTATTAACTTTCATATATACATATTAAGGACCATATAATGATATACAGATTTCTATATAAATGTATTGTATTTTCTAATGATCACAATTTCCTTAACAGCCATGCAATATTATTTTTCTTGGAAGATGCCAAAGGTTAAAGTCAATTATAGCAAAGATAGAACCCAGATTAAATTCTGTGCCTTGTTTCCATAAATGCATAAATTAATGGTGTGAATAGCACGTCCATATTTTTTCCGTCACACTGAAAGCTCCTGTAACATTTTCCATGTCTCATTTTTGTAATGGCTGATGGACTAATATCGCATTCTGCTTTTATAACATTGTAAATAATTCAAACCACAAATGATTATATTTGAAGTTTTAACATTTTTTAGCTTGAGTACATGGATGCCTTCATAAATAATCCATGTTTGTGTGCTGTAGCCAATGCTACTTTTTCTGATTATACTGTTTTCCTTAAATGGTTTCAAAACGGTGATTACTCCTTAATTCAAACCAGCCAATGTTTGCCGTATTATTATTTCAATATGGCTGGATATACATATATCTGAATATATCTATCTATACATATACATATATACATATATAAAGTGTCTCTCATACCAGATACAATAAGTAGTACTTCAACTGTTCTAAAATAAGGGATGGGGAATGGAGAAATGATGTTGACTTCCATCACATATAAATGTGATATTAAAAGTTACTTGCATGAATATATATTGTGGCAGCTGTAATTTTTTTTCATTCTTGTAAAAGGGATGCTGTCACCACTTGCTACAAACATTATCATAAAAAATACTTTTGAATTTCTTTTTTCAGAGATTAATGAGAAGTTTTAGTGAATTGGAAACACCAAACTTCTGATCAAGACTAGAGAGATCTTCATACTTCTGAAAACTCTCACAAAGTTATGCTGAAGTGGCTCAAAATGATAAAATTACTTAGAAAACAAAGTGTTACATTTGTTACATGTAGTACGTATTGTACTACATAATGAGAGGAGAAAATAAGGTGCAAGATTATTGTCTGAGCAATGAAACAAGCTTTGCTCTAAGTTTCAAAGTGTTTTATAATACACATGATCAAGGCTGAACAAATCTTCAAGGTTGCTGCCATAGAAATTATAAATAAGATAAAATTACTTAAAAGCACATATTAAAAGCTATTTCAGATCACGTGTTTCCAAAAAACTGGGGGGGGGGGAATCTGTGAGTATCTCTGTCTCGAACATCAATGAAGCAGTAAGTTATTTTCAAGGTGTCTGTTTTCCACGGATGAAAGCTAGGTGAAAATCGGGGGTTCCTCTTTGAAATAACTCACAGACAGAGGCCCAGCTAATTTAACACTCTCTGTCAGCATAACAGAAAAGGGGGAGCCAGAAATGCAGCTAGAGTCAGTTTCCTCATAAGTGTCTGTCTCCACGTGGGGAAACTTCTGAGATGGAAGATTCAGAAGTGGACTTTGTGTCAGGGGGAGAGTTCTCTGTCTGTTGCTGGCTTAGGCATATTTTTTTCCTTTGACAGCAAATTACTTGATTTTTATTTATTTATTTATTTTTGTGTGTTTGATTTTTTTCATTACACATTAAGGGTCACAAGTTCTGTCATATCATTCTTCTTTCAAGAATGAGTAGATTGTTGATCTTCACCATTCTGACTGGGGTGAGATGAAATCTCAAATGTTGTTTGAATTTGCATCTTCCTAATTGCTGAGAATGATGAATATATTTTCAGGTGCTTCTTAGCATTTTTTATTTCTTCTATTGATGACTTTCTGTTTAGATCCTTAGTCCGTTTTTAATTAGATCGTTTTTTAAAAAAAATCTGTGACTCTTATTTTTAGTTCCTTTGTATATTCTGAAAGTAAATCCTGTCATCAGATGTGCAGCTGACAGCGATGTTTCTATTCTGTGTGTTTCTTCTTTGCTGATTTATTATTGGTTATGGAGCTGCGTGGAAGCATTTGGCTTTATGATACTCCATAACTTGATTGCTACCCTTAGTTCCCGAGAAAATGGAGTCTTATTCAGAAAGTTTTTCCCTGTAACTATATCTTGTCAGGTACTATTTTTATAGCAGTTTTAGTGTTTTAGATTTCAAGATGAGTTCTTTGATAAACTTTGTGCTAAATTTTTTTTTGTACTGAGTGATTTATATGGTTCTAAGTTCATACTTCTGCATGTGAGTATCCAATATTCCAAAAATAATTAATTGGAGATACTGTCTTTTTTTCTAGTATATAATTTTTTTTACCTCCCGGTCAAATATCAGATGGCTGTAGTTACAGGTATTCATCTTGAATTTTTTACTTTTATTTCGTTAGTTTACATGTCTAATATTGTGCATGCACCATCTTGTTTTTTAAACTATACTTCTATAATAAACCTTGAAGTCTGAAATGGCAAGATATCCAGTATTTTCCCTCAGGATTGCCTTGTGTATTTGGATCTCTTTTGGTTCCATGTGAATTTTAATATTTAGCTCCATTTCTATAAAGAATGTGGTATTTTGTTTGAGATTTTATTGAATCTGTAATCTGCTTTTGGTAAGATAATCATTTTTACAGTATTATTTTTTTACCATACATAGGGTGTCGTTCCATTTTTTGTGACTTTTCCAATCTTTTTCCAGAGATTTGAGAATCCTTTTGTAGATGTCTTTCATCTCTTTCATTATGTATAATCCAGGGTATTTTGTTGTTGGTGTGTATGTGTAATCTCCTTTTCAGTGTATTTTTGTTGATGTATAACAAATAAATTTTTGTAAGCTGATTTTGTGCTGTACAACTGTGCTGACATGAAAAAAATGTTTCCAGAATTTTTTGGTAGAAATTTTATATTTCCTTACATAATTTTATGTTATCTACAAATAAAGATTTGCTTCCTATTTCTATCGCTTGAGCTTCCTTCTTGCTGCAGTTAGCTTATACAGAAGTATATAAAAAAGGATTGGGGATGGTGGGAATTCTGTCTCATTCCTGACTTTACTGAGACTTGTTTGAATTTTTCTCCCTTTACAATAATGTTAGCTATAGTTTTGTCATAGATTGATTTAGTATGTTGAAGCTTATTTCCTCTAGCCCTATTCAAAGTAGTTAAGAGTGTTTATAAACACACACACACACACACACACACATATATATATTTACATATATCATATAATGTATTTATATCTTAAGTAGAAGTTAAGACACACACTGACAATGCTCCCATAAGGTCTGTAGACAAGCAAGGCTTCCAATATTAGGCAAGATAAACCTTTTAAATTATACACTAAAATAGTTCAGGTGATTTCCAAATCAATGAGATAATTGATACAGCCCTTGGTTGCTTCTTCAGGCTTGAGGTTGGGTCTCTCCTGCTGAAGACACCACACACTTAGGCCACATGAATCAAGTTGGATCTGGTTTGAAAGCTTCTTCTCTGGGATCTAGTGTCTATGATTCTAGAAAGTACTATGAACCTTCAAGAGAGAAAAGCATTTAAATGGTCCTACCAAGCTGCAGAACCAATGGAGAAACAAATTATTAAAATGATAAGATATGCATAAAGTTTTAAGAAGTTGTACTTAATGACAGGGACAACCAATGGCTGTCTAGTCAGACTTATGCCATGCTCACCATGATGGAGATCATATCCATTACTGGAAGCCTAACCAGACTCCTGGGGTTAAGGAGGTTATAGACCTTAAAAATGAATCTATTTCCACCACTTTGCTAGGCCAGTATAATTTCGCACTGCATTCTAAACATTAATCCGTAAACCACAGATGAATGTAGCTACTGTCTTTCTTAAATGAAGCCCCTCTTTACAGTTAATGGAGTCTGTCACAGAAAACCACAACTTGACACAATGTGGAGGTTATCAAATTGTGGGTGCCAAGCCAAAATAGATACATCTAGACCACTGCATCTATGCTTCAGGGAGCACTGTAAGATTCAGAATACCAGGAGGTTACCTGTGAAACAGTAGCTTCACAAAGAGACTGAGAACATGGCCATGTCCATGGAAATATTAGCATCAGAAGATAAAGAGTACAGGCAGCAAATGACGGGTGCTGGTTCCAGGCTGATTGTCCAATATGAAATGGCCATCGCTAAAACCACATACACATTCAAAAAGTTGCAAAATTGAACTTAGCAGTTGTATTTATATTTTTGTATTATAATTATGTCCATATGTGACCATAATAATAAAAGTAAAAGAGGTAATCGGTTTAAAATTGGGGGGGGGGCACATAGAAGGTGAGGAAACTAACTTACATATCACTCTCTTAAGTAATAAAAATTTTAAAATGAAAAACGTTCAATATTAAGTTGCAACTATGATTAGAATTTCAGTGTTTATCCTTTCTTCCTCTCTCGCTCTCTCGCTCTCTTCCTCTCTCTCTCTCTCTCTCTCTCTCTCTCTCTTTCTCTCTTCCTACCCCCTCCCTGCCTTTCTCCCCCTCTCTCTTTCTTTCAATAAAGTCTTACTCTGCAGTCCAAGGCAGCCCTTGAACTGATGAGTGATCCTCCTGCCTTAGCTTTTGGAGTTCCAGAAAATATAGCCATACACCATGCCTGACCATTTTGTTTCTACACACTTTAGAGCCAGTGTTTCCTGCAATAATTAGAACAATTAGCATTCATTAAAATTTTATTTTTTGTCATATGCTGTCATTAGGGCAAACTTTATTTCCATACTTAATTACTGAGGGAGGTCACACTATAGTTTCTTGGCCTCATTTAAATAGTTGAACTTGTAATATGCACTGATTGTTTTTCAAAGTTAGTTTTGCTCTACAATCTGTAATAATTACAATTAGTAAGCTTTGGAAAGATTTAAGATGTCAGTGATGTTTGCGTAATCTTGGGTAATTAGCTTAATTCCAAAGGTGTGTAAAACTAGAATGCTAGCATCTTACTTATGTTTTAAATATCTGTAGTTTAGCATGTTTTGTAGCTTTAACGGAAGAATTATGGTATGGTCTATAATTGTGTTACTCCATAGGTATGTAATGAACATCATACTGTGTCAATGTGTCTGAAATTCTTGCAAACATCTAGACCGTTCATGATTTCTTTTACTATATTGCTAGGTTCAATGTGATTATTTCGAATGTTTCATTTGTTAGACAATTAACCAAATTGATTAGCTAATGAATGTACTTGTGTGTGAGTTCTACAAATGTATTACTATGTTGTGGTATTTATACTGAGTTAAAGCCACAAGTGCTAAAAATATTTCCTCTGTTATGATGGAACTGAAAGTTTTCTCTCTACCCATTTCTGAATAAAAGTTCAGTAAGAGAGAGAGAAAGGAGAAATGCTCTTGGAATTGTGAACAATCTGTGTTTGGCAATCATTTACTAATTTTAATTTCTTTGATATATTAAAATGAGAAAGGAAGATACATAGTTCTAATCTTTTTATTCACTTTGATTTCTGGTTTTAATTTTAAAGAATGATGGCAATGTTTCATAAACATACACACATGTGTGTGCGTGAGTGTGTGTGTGTGTGTGTGTGTGTGTGTGTGTGAGAGAGAGAGAGAGAGAGAGAGAGAGAGAGAGAGAGAGAGAGAGAGAGAGAGAGAGAGAGAGAGAGAGAGAGGGCAGGATATCTGGCCCATAAGTCTCAGAGAATTCCTTTGCTTTCTCTTTTCCTATACCATAGGCATGCTAGGATTATAAATTTATGCTATTTCATATGTTTGCATGGGTCCTGGAGACCCTGGTTTTCCCATTTCACCAGCAAATGTTTTTTCATTGAAATGTCTCTTTGTCCTCTGAAAACAGTTTTTGCTACATGACAAACAATCAAATGTTAAGAAAATACATGTTTTGATCTTCATTAGTCATGTTGTAATGAGGTATGGCTCACATTCTTTTAGTTAGTGTTTATGAATCAAGGCATTTGTTAGCATTATCTTCTTGTCAGTGTTTAGTACAAATTCAGAGATTTAACTGCTGTCTATGACTCCAAGCTGTATTAGTTACTCTTATATTGTTGCAATAAAGTATAGTTACCATTGCATGTCATAAAAGAATGCATTGGAGCTGGTGGTTCCAGAGGGTTAAAATCCATCATGGTGGAGCAGGGACAGCAGGAAGGTGTGAGAGCCTGAGCAGAAACTGATCGCTCACGTCCTGAACTGTAAGCACAAAGCCGAGAATGAAATAGAAATAAAATTAGTCTTTAAGCTTCCAATGTCAACTCCCAGAGACATGTTTTTTTTTTTGTTTGTTTGTTTTTTTGTTGGCAAGGCCACACCACTTAAACATCTAATAGTACCACTAACTGAATATGAAATACTTAAATGCTTGAGTCTAGACGAGTACACAAAATCATGGGGACTAATAATGCTGCAGAACTGTAAAAGGCCACCTTCAACAGCACATAGTATACTGAGGAAAGCAACTAGTATGGGGTCAGAGATTGGGGTCCTACCAAAGTGTATAGGACACATAGTAAATGGGTGTATCATAGAATCCCATATAGTGTGAATGTATGTTGAAAATGTGGTATGTCAACCAATCTTAGATTCAATCAGTTATTAAAAAAAAGTAAAATTATGAAATTATCAGCTAAACTTTATGAAGTAGTGCAAATTCGGATCTACAAATGTCATTCATTATCTGTGGATGCTAGGTTACACACACACACACACACACACACACACACACACATATATATAACATATATATTATATATATATTGCATACATACATAATGCTTATGTTGACAAACATTTAGAAAATTGATAAACCGATATGGGACCACAGTAATGATAGATGTATAGAAGTGGACATGAAGGAAAGGAGGTAGAGGGCAAGAAGTCACCAAAGTTGCAAAGAGCATGAGTTAGGGCACCTAACATTCCGAATGCAACACTATCAAGCTACAGACATGGTAGAATCCGTGTCAGAGTTTAGCCTATGTTGAAAATCTTAGAACCAGATAGGGAATGGTATAAATGGCAGTCCAAAGGCAGAATGCATAAGCTATCCTTGGCCAACATGAAGAAAGAATGCCACAGGCAAATGCCTCTCTCCACTTCTTGCTTTATTTCACAATCAGAGGATGTTCAGCGGGAGTGGGAGGACACCCTGTGTGTTTGTCAGTTGACAGGGACCTTCATAGCCACGTGGCTCGTGGCCTCCATTTAGTGGCCTGTGAGATCGTGTTCTCACAGGTTCTGAGGAGCTTAACCAGGTCCTTCCACTGCCTACTCCTCCGGAAACTTCACTCCTACTGGCTACTCCATGACAGTCACAGGTACAGAAGACACGGAGAATGTGACTGCTTTGCCATTAGCCTGCTTCTAAATCTATGTCACCCACCAAGAGATGTCAGCACTTGCCTCTGCTTCCCCTTTGTTTGTTTTACTCAAATTAGCTATATCTCATTATTTTATGCCTTTTTTTTTACATTCTATGTTTATGTTTCACACTTTGATAACCCCATCTGCCTGTGTTTCATTAAGGCTAATGCATTCAACAGACATAGATGGCTAAGAGAATGAAAACATTCATCTTTAGAATTTAAAATACCATTTTCATCGCTAGTGTGATGCATTCACTCAGGACTGGCTTTTCTTTTCTTTTCTTTTTCTAATTATTGGATATGCTCTGTCTTTACATTTCAAGTGTTATCTCCCCCTTGCTACCCTCCTTCTCCCCCCCCCCCACTTGTTTCCATGAAGGTGCTCCCTCTCCCAATCACCTCAGAGCCTTGGTTCCCCTACACTGGGAAAGTGGACTTTCATTGGACCAAAGGCCTCTCCTCCCACTGATGCCAGATACTGCTTTCCTCTGTTACATCATTATTGTCCCTTCAAAACTCAACAAGTCTTTAAATGATAGTTAGAAGCCAAGGTTTACAACACTCTACTCTTCCAAGATTTCCAGTACAACGTGGAGAAGTGTACAAGCTTTTCAGATGATTGGTAAGGAGTGTAAGGAGCCTGTTGAATTCAGAAAGTACACGCACTTAAGTGCCTGTGTTGGTAATTCAGTCTCAATGCAAAACAAGCACTTAGCTCATCCTATTTCTCTTCCACCTGTCTGCAAGAGGATGTTGATGGGATGAACCATGGGATGGGGAAAATTCTGGACTGTAAAAAAATACAAGTAATAAAAAAAATTGTGAGTTCTCTTTCCTTTTACCAGCCTGGGATACTGTTCTATTCTTACTAGGCTACTTTTTGATATCAATATTTGTGGCTCAAATGGAGTAAAAATGACTCTACTTAGGTAACTATTATTCTAGTCTAGTATTACAGAAATGTCTGTGGAAAGAAGGAAAGATGGGCTGTAGTTGATGTGATTCATTGCTCATATTTCAGCTCCCTTTGGACCCCACTCACTGAAAAAGCTATTGGGACTTATATAGCAGAGTCTATAACATCATGTGGAATTGGCCTTGGGGAAACTTGCAAAGGGACCGATTTTATTATTGATGAGTCTCAGAAGCTTTCAGAAGCAACAAGAGCAACTCAACTAGTTGTAGGAGAACTAGTGTTAGCCTGACCTCTGCTTCTATTCTGTTTCCTGTTTGTGTAAAAATATTCTGTGAAGTTGAGAAGACAATGGGAAACTGTGAACCTAAGGGGGACATTTATTTATTTTTACTATAAGTGAGCGAAGGGGGTTTAAATTAAAACAGACATAAATAAAACTCCAAACAAATCAAAATGTTTCCTCCATGGATAACCTTGACAATCAATGTGATAGCCTTTAGAATCACTAGGGAAACATCTTTGACTATACTTGCAAAAGATTATCTATGTTAGGATAATTGAGTAAGAATACCCACCCTAAATGTAGGTAGCATTTATGTACAGGAGTCTCTATTTGACTAAAAAATAAGTGAGTTGAACACAGATATTCAATATTTTAAGGAATTTTCAGAAGGCAGAACTGGGGGTTTCATGACTGAACTATAAAAACATTAAAGCTAAGAAAAAAGAAATAAAAGAAAAGAAACTAATGTGGCTGTGTATAGATTAATATTTTTCTTCATTGCTCTGTTCTTGTGATCTTTTATTAAGTGTAAAATCATTTGAGAAACAGTTATATAAACTCTGTCATTATTTCTGCAATGACTGTGTTTTTTATAAAGATACAATAACTCATAAAATTACAAGAAACTTAAATTCTTGCATTAGTGTTAAAAAATTGGGAAATTGCCAAAGTGGGAGCATTTTGTTAAGAAGAAAGTGAGAATTCTTAACAAGTTATATTTTATATAAAGAGGCCAAACAGTTTCTAAAACTTGCTTATTTGTTTAAGAAACGATCTTACTATGAAGCCCAGGACGGACTGGAACTCAGTAGAAGGACCAATTTTGGCTTACATGCATAAAATGCCTTTTGTCTATGTCTCTCAGGTGTTTGAGTTAAACAACCTGGTTTTACATTCCTAGCTTTAAAGTTTTAATGCAGCAATTTCTGTTTTGATAAAAGAGTATGGAGCCACATTATCAATGAGTCTGCAATTTTTGCTTTCAAAACTTAAAGATGCCCTATTATTTGCTCTGATGTTTCTCATTGGAGGTTTGAAAGCACTCAAACTTCGACAACTGTATGTGTATGTGTAAATATCAGTCTATTTATTCATCCATCTGTCCATCCATCCATCAATCCATCCATCTATTCATTCATCTGTCTATCCATCCATTCATCTATGTCTGTCTGTCTGTTTGTCTATCTGTATGTATTTATCCACCAATCTATTTATCTGTCTATCTGTCTGTCTATCTATCTATCTATCTATCTATCTATCTATCTATCTATCTATCTATCTTCTTTTTATTTATTTCTATCTATATATTATCATTTTATTATTTTATCTTTTCAGTGATATATACACAAAAAGTACTTTAAAATACATTTCAACATTCACAATTTTTTCTAAAGGTAAATTTATTGTCAATACAAATATGTCTATTTTTGATTTAACAGAAATCCTGCCATTCCCTGAGACACCAGCTCTTAAATGTTTACTTCATTTTTAGTCTTTAATCATTGTCAATTGCATTGTAGCACATATCCGTGAAAGAGCCTCTTCTTAGGAAGATATTTAAAGCTAGTAGCGTGAGAATGCTATGTCTTCAGAATTCTAAATTTTTCTCTTTCTACAATCTACCCTCTATTTAGGTCAGCCTGAGGAAAAAGAAAGACCTGTTTCTATTCAGAAAATCAGAATGAAGAGAATCAAATAGTATATTTTACATCAACGTGAAAAAGCACCCTGAGGAATGTAGACAGTTTCTTCTGTCTCACTTCATGTGGAATTAGAAACTGAAGTAGCACCATTCCTAACTTAGTGAGCATGCTTCAGCTCCCTTAAGTCTATGGGGAAAGGTGAAATCATACCTAGTTTTCCCATTGAATCTAGTTAAGTATATTGGCAATATTATGCATGCTGCTCCTGTTTCCATAACAACCTATAAATATACTTTACTAGTAAATATATGGAAACCACTGTGCTCCTATTCCTAGACTGTATTTGGCATTTCCCTTTTTCTGTTGTCGTTGTAGTAACTTTTAAATAGACACTTCCTGAGATTTATTTCTCTACTCCTCTCTGCTTTTCTGTTTTACCTCAAGCAACATTCAAAAGACCCATTTGGATTAGTTCTCAAATGTTTTCCCTTGTATCAACCACAAAATCATAGCAATTTTGTTTACCACAGCTAGCAGCTTGATGAAAACCATCCAATGTAACTAATCAAATAAGCAGCAAATGATACACCTACTTAAGCCAGCATGTAAACTACTAGTAGCTTTCAAGAGATCCTCTAATAAAGATAGAATATAGGCCAAATTTGTAACAATTTTAATAAATTCCTTAAATATTTATAATTGAATCATAGAATTAAGTAAATATGTATATGTCTAGTATGTTTTCTTAATTCTTAATTAGGGTTTCTATTTCTGTGATTAAAAAAAAATTCCTTGGTCAAATGCAACTTGGGGACGTGAAGATTTATTTGCTTACATCTTCAGGTAACTGGGGGGAGTCCAGAAAGAGCCCATGGCAGCAACATGGAGGCAGAACTGAAGCAGAGGCCATGGAAGGACACTGGCTATTGGCTTACTTGCCATGCCTTTCTGAACCATTTTCTTATATATCCTAGGAGCATCTGAAATAGGCCAGGCTTTCTCCTATATCACTCGATAAGTAAAAGTAATCTATAGATTTGCCTGCTGGCAAATATGGAGGCATTTTTTGATTGAGGCCTTTCCACAAATGACTCTACCTTTTGTCAAGGTGACATAAAACTAGGCAGCACATATTCAAACACAGGCAAATAAACTTACATGTTACCAAAGTCATTCTTTTTTATGTGTCCTGTATTAACTCTTACTTGACACATATATTTTATATACCCATGTCTGAATTCATCCGGGAAACACATTTAAGGTATTTTATGTTTCTCTTTGTGTCCATAATTTTTGCTCATTATTGTCCTACCCTATTCCATTCACAATGAGCAGAGTTATGGTGTAATAGTAGTTATGGTATGACACTGTGAGTGTTGAGTTCATGCAAAATAAGTTGTAGTGTAGATGTGTGCACTCATTTCTTTATGGGGAGAGTTGTGAAGCTATATAGTGGTGCATTTTGCAAATAGATTATTTAAAAACCTGTGAACCATTAATTCTCCTCTTAGATCCATAAGGCAGTTTTCATTGATTTACACACTCAGAGCTGCTTTGTGCTGTTAATCACGCTAGTAACTTTGGTGCACTGCTGTCTTACTTGGCAGCGGTGGGTGAAATTCATGCTTTAGTATACACATGACAAACTAGGTCTCTTAGACATTCCGAACTTCTTAAGCTACACATATGTTTATAGCTTATGTGTATTCTAGTTTCCTAACTACTTTAGGAAATCTTTCAGTATTGGTGTTCATGGGTTCTTATGGCACTAAACACTTTGTGATTGTGACTGACTGGCAATTTTCCTGTTGTTGTTCACTAATAAACTTGGCTTCAGTTGTACATAAAGTTATCCCCTTGGTTATATCTCAGTGTCACACACAGTGCATCATTTCCTTTTGAAACCTATCAAAATATATTTCAGTAAGATGGGCCGAGGAGCTCAGCCAGTTGGTAGGGTGCTTGCTGTTCATCTCAGAGTGTCCGGCTTCAGATTTATGGACACTGTAGACATACACGTGAGGCATGGTGTCTGGTGCCTGCAACCTCCATGCTGAGGAGGTGCAACAGGAAGATTGAAAGGCCCTGCAGCATAACCACTGTAGCCTAAACTGAGTCAGTCAGAAACTAAGGGGAAGAGCAACAGTGGGAGACACTCAGTGCTGAAATCCAGTCCCTACACATATGTGCACACTCATGACAACATGGACAACCATCCCACAAACACACACAGACACAGCCATACACACATGGTTAAAGATTACACAAAGACTTGGTGGTGAATAACTGTCTCTATGTCGCAAAGGTAATAGTGACAAAATGGTCCTAAAAGTAAGAAAAATACTCATTAAAAAAATCCAATGGCCTCATATACTTGCCACATAATATTTATTTTGTGATTAATTATTTTCTCTTAGTAAGAGATATGCATTTTATTTTATTTTATTTTTTGAGATATGCATTTTAACCATCTTCTCTTTGAATAATTCTACAAAGCTCTCAAGGTAAGAAAAAATTAACCTGTAAAAATATTATCATACATCATTCATTTATATTCATGGCACTAAAATACTGCGTTTCATAACAAGTATTTTTGCCAAATTAGAATATATTTTTGTTTTGTAGAGAGGTATTATTATTATTATTATTATTAGTAGTAGTAGTAGTAGTAGTAGTAGTAGTAGTAGTAATAGTAGAAGTAGTAGTAGTAGTAGTATTTTCTTTCTTTTTTTTTTTTTGCAGTTCATTTATTTGTTAACTTATCCTTTCCAGGTTAATTTTTATTGGATATAGTTTATTTACACTTGAAATTTTAACACCCTTTCTGATTTCCTCTCCATAATCCCCTTATATCATCTTCCCTTCCAATGCTTCTAATGGGGTGCCCCTACCCACCCCCTTCTACCTTCCCTCGCTGACATTTTCCTATACTGGGGAGTAGTAGTATTTTTATATGTTTTCCCAGTAAAGAAAGGTTTTTCTTAGAAATAAACACACACACACACACACACACACACACACACACACACACACACACACCGAGCACAGAGAGAGAAAGACCATCACAAAGCTGAGGGGCACTTAAGATTCAGAAGCCTAATCTCTCACTGACAGCTGGGAGTTTTAAGGTTCTTAGAGGGGTTCTCTCTTCTCCATTTTATGGTCTGTCAGTTTGAGCAAAGACAGAGAAACTGATATTTCCACCAGTTTGGGGTATGCCTGTCCTGATCTGGTCTTGAAGTTGTCTGACTGGTTCATAGGCTGCAGATCCCTAATTTCCTAAGATGAAAATCTGCCTCTTTGTCTAAGTTGCCAGGCTTTTGACTCATGTCAAAAAGTGAGAAGGAAGCCAGTCGCATTGAAATTTAGCATCTTTATTGCCTAGTCATTGCCCTTTTCCTGTTCTCCTAACTTCTAGTCCATCATTGCTCCATCTCGGAGACTGCACTAACATCTCAGGTGTTTGAGCCACAAACATCTAACAGTTCTAAGATGAAATAAGTGGGTGGCAGCTGTCATAAGGCCTCAATTGAAGGATTCTCCAAGGGCTCATGATAAAACTTAACATATGGCAAATATCCAGGGCATGCCAGTGCCCTGTGATGACAGCATGCCTCCTTGGATCTTGCTATGAGAATGAGGTAGCATCTTTAATGCACAAAGAATGAGACTGTTCCTGTTTGAAATTCCTACTGAAGACACAGTTAGGAAAAGTGTTGGGGCAGGAAGGGAACCGGCATGAAAGAACCCTTGACAGGTTTTGTCACAGGCATTAACAGGATGGATGATTCTTCTGCTATGGTTGTCCACTGTAAGACATAGACAGTGGGGGAAATGCACACTTTATCTCAAGTGCCCAAGATGCTTTAACTGAACAGGCTAGATCAGAAGTTGGCTGTAGAGCCTCCTCTAGTACAACCTCATGACAAACAAACAAAGAGACAAAGTTAATGAGGAAATGTCCTTGACATTATGGTCAAGTTAAGTCTTGTTTAGTAAGGTGAAATGCAGTTGTACAGTGGGCTGAACCAAGTACCAGAGCCTGAAGTGTGATTAGAGCAGAGAAGCAGTCTGCCCTGGTGATAGCCTGACATGACTTTTGTTTGACAAGTCAGAAACTAACTACTTTTAATTTGTGTGTTTGTGATGGGAGAGACAGAGAGAATAATAATGCAGGTGCTCATACAGGTCAGGGCTTTTGGTCGTTCTCAGTCTTGATTCACTGATGGTTGTGAGATACCCATTATAGGTGGGCACTGGAAACTGAGCTGCAGTCCTCAGCAGGATCAGCATATACTCTGAGCCATTCATCTTTCTGGGCCATTTCTCCATCCTCTTGTGCTTTCTTTCTCCTTCCTGCTCTGTGATAACCATTTGGATTAGAATTTTGGCACTAAAGCCTACCTTTACCTCGTGTGAGAGAACCTGTCTGTTTTTACACAAGAACCAGCCAACATATTTAAGACTCCGCCATCAGCTTCTGTGGAACCAGGAAAAAGAGGAATCTAAAAACACCTATTTGTATTGGATGTCCTTTCATTTATGCTTGGTGATTGGTTTGGTTAATTTGGCAGCCTAAACATTGGGCATCTACAACTCTATGTCTGTACTTAGGCATGTCTTACAAATGAAAGGGATGACAACTCCACATGTCAACTGCTACTTTTTTTTTTTTGGATTCATTTTGAAATCACATTTTCTAGATGTTGGCTTGAACTTTCAGTGTGGTCGGCAGACTTGGCCACAATTCACCCAGACACATTTCTCTCTTTGGTTTACCTACACTCAGACTTAGTGTGATTGTTGTGTAGTCCTTTCTGACACCTCTAACCCTTTCTGTTTAGTTTTTGCCAAAGTTGTAAAAATAGTCCTGACTTGCTGAACTCTGCACAAAACTACTGAGGAGGCATTTTCTGCTTTATCACTTGATTCATTTCCTTTGAAGAAATTGACACATCAGTTGAGAAATGACATTTTATGAAATATCCTAGGAAACCAAAGGATATTTTTCACTGTAAGTAAATTAGTTTGGAATGTGCTTTTTTTGTCATTTGGAGAATATTTTGCAATAGGATGCATTGTGGCCTTTAACAATACATTCTGAGGAATATATTTTCTCACTCAACTTGATTCATATACAAAGGCAGGGAGGAAAAAAATAGAATAAATGAAAAGAAATTGTTTATATATGTTTTATATGGCATATACTCCATCCTGTTATTTAGTTATATATAGGCTATTTATGCTAAGATGTGCAATATTAGAATATCAATATAATTTAATATGGCATGTTAGTTTAAATTATATATTTTTGTTTGTTTTGTTAAAAGGGACTACAAATGACAATTTTCCTTTATTATAAAACAAGGAGTATTGAATTTCATAAACGTATAACACAAAAATAGGTAAATCATTGTTTGATTATTATGCCAGATGATGGAAAGTAAGTGTTTGTTGGCATTTGTAGGTGTCATAGGATGATTTTGTTCCCTTTCATAGTTTGTGTTAAGAGCCATGTTAACATCTTTCCCACAAAGAAATGTTTGTATACAGCCAAGTAATAATATTAGACTTGAGAATGACACATATATCATTGGAGAATTCACTTAACTTTCTGGAATATTTGCAGTGAAATGATGAAAATCAGTCTATGCTATAAAGTAGCATCTTGAATATCACTTTGACAAGATTACTTAAGAGATGAGCCTCTGTCTACCTTTCTCTGAACTATCATCTAGATTATGGTAATTATAGTAGAAATATTCATCATCATTGTGGGTATTGTCATTCCCTTGGCCAGGATCCTGGGCTAAAGGAAAAGAGGAAATGTAACCCGAGCTTTATCATTTATTTCTGCTCCCTCAGCATGGATGCAAAGAAATCTGCTATCTGCTCCAGCCTCCATTACCTATGGGGCATTAGAACTGTGCGGTAGAAAACTTGAATACCTTGAACAGAGTTTATGGGGACTTTCTGCTGGGAGCTAGAGGGTAAGATAGTTGAAAGAAACAAAAGAGTGGATGTTGCGGTTTGAATGAGTGATATCCTTCATAATTTAAAAGGTTTGAGGCTTAGTCGCAGTGGGCGGTGCTGAGTAGGGTGGTGGTGTAGACTTGTGGGAAGACAGAAGTCACTAAGAGAGTCCACAGCCTTGCCCTACATATAGTTTGTGCTATATGCTTTGTACTTGTGGTTAAAGAAATGATTGCTCAGATTCCTGTTCCAGCTCCATGCTGCCATGCCTCAACCACCATTAAGGATTTCTCTATTTGAAACCAGAGGCCATAAAACATTATTTCATCCTTAACTTGGCTTTATCATGGAACTTTATTAGAGCTATAGAAAAATTACAAATATGGAAGATGCCAAGATCATGAGATTCTAGAGGGAAACAAGGACTCCTTTTCTTTCTTTCTTTCTTTTTTTTAGTATGTGGACTTTTTTATTGTAAAAGGGAAAAGCAGTAATGATAACATCAGGTCAGGGAATAGGAACTATCATCCTCCCAGAGTGCCCTGGAGACACAGGGGCACGCTGGGGAGAGCCAAGGTCATGCCCACTTTTGGATGCTCACCGGATCGTGTATTTGTCCCATTTTTTCTCTGGGTCATAGGGCTCCCAGAAACTGGCGGAAAAAATGTGCTTGTTCTTCTCATACCAGCTTCTGAGCACCACTTTGCCTGCATGTGACTCATCCTTCTCTACAGTGGCATCACTGAGCATTCGTACATCATCATGAACATCGAAGTTGAAGAGTGGTCCACTTTTTCCTCGTGCCTTGGTAACAATGAAGTCATAAATGCTGTGATGATGGGGTATGATTAAATCCTCCTTCATGTACATGAGCTGTTCCACCCCTGCTGACCTGAGCTCACTGAAATCTTTCTGCAAGATCTCTAGTGCTTTTTGCAGGAACTGGTGCATCGTGTTGCTCTTCTTCATCTTAACTGTGCGCCGGTGCCCAGAGCCATCCCAGTAACTAACGGTGATTTCAATCTCTTCACTCTTGATTTTTTTCCTTCTTGGCTTCCCAACCCTGCCGAAGTTCTTCCCGAAGTCGATTCTCCTCCTCCTCCCGGTCTCGGTCAGGCAAGAAGCTTGTATCCACATCTGGGTTCTTCCCCAATTTCTTTTTCTTTGTGGTGATCTCTTCCCTCTCCAGTTCTTCCTCATACATGGCCATCTCTTCCTCCTCTTCACCTCCCTCCTCTTCTTCCTCCAAAGTGAAGGACAGGCTAGAGATCTTCCGCTTGGCCTCCTTCTTGTGCTCTTTCTCTCGAAGCTTCTCTAGCTTCAGCTGTAACTCCTTTGACTGTTCCTTTTTTGCCAGCTGCTTTTCTCGCTCCTTCACCAGTGCTTCCTGTTTGGCCTTCATGTCATTCAGGGTCACAGGGCCCACAGTACTGGACCTGAGCTCTGCTTCCACAGCATCATAGTGTGCAGAGAACTTCTTGTCAGTGTTAGATTTCATTATGTTCTCCTCTGCAATCCTCTGCTTCATCTGCTCCATTTGCTCACGCTGCTTCTCCCTCTTCTTCATTAGGTGCATGGCACGTTCCACCTCACTTGCAGCGCCCTTGTACTGAGCCATGGTGGCGGCGGCGGTTTTGGCGGAGGCAGTGGTTTCAGTGGAGACAGCGGCAGCAACAACAGCAGCAACGCTGACTTCTGCTTCAAGTCAAGGACTCCTTTTCAAAGACTGAATTTCAGGCCATTAATGGTGTATTCTGGTATTGAACCTGACTGTGTTATTTGTATTAAAAACTTGCACTGCAGTGAGAAATGTACTTGATAGATTACCTTAACTGTAGACAAGTTATGTCAAGACAGCATAGCACTCCTCTTGTGGCATGGTTAATTCTCAGAGCTCTCATGCAGATCCATAGGGAAACAGACCAAATATAATTGTAGGAAATCCTGGGTGAGTGAAACCCTGATGAATGTGGGTTGTTGACATCAGCTTGACCATGTCAAGGGCTATATCCTCCACCTGGAAGAAAAATAGCAAAGCCTTTCCTCAAGGCTCATGTATAGATGCTAATTGTGTGTGTGTGTGGGGGGGTTACTATAGATTCATCCATGGTTTCTGTCCATGGATGTTTATAACCTAAAGATTGCTTCCTTACACAGACAACGGCTTTCAAGGTTAGCTAAATCTGTCTCTTTGGTCCAACTGTATACTGTCCCGCGCTACAGTCTCGCCAGCAAGAACGCACATGGAACACTAGGATCCTTCCTCAGCAAAGCTTTTA
Organism: Micromys minutus; assembly: GCF_963924665.1. Classification (NCBI taxonomy): domain Eukaryota; kingdom Metazoa; phylum Chordata; class Mammalia; order Rodentia; family Muridae; genus Micromys; species Micromys minutus. The sequence goes on along the minus strand of NC_137955.1, from coordinate 44,203,594 downwards.
TTGCATCTCGAAGAGGAAAACCCTGGGCAGGAGAAAGCACCCCAATTTATATTCCCTAGGGTGGCGTGTTGCTGTGTGATTGGCTGTCCACCAGTGGTCTGATCATGACTCCCCAGGATGGGCAGTGACTTGGCTCGAGCCACTCTTTGCACATGCGCCCAGTTTGTTTACAGGGAGGGGCCGGGCTGCCGCAACTGAAGTCAGCGCCATCTTGTGATGGCGAATGCTATCTCAGCTTTCCACAATATACTCTAAACCCTACTTCCATTTTCTATCTGTATGTAATAACCCCATCTCCTTGTTGAGTGGTATGTAATAGCTTCATCTCTCTGTTGAACTGCATTTATGATAGACATACTGAGCTTTTAGGTTGTTGTGGATTCTCTACCAGAGAGCATCCACCCACATCCAGCTCTTTTTGTCTGTTTGTGTGTGCTTGTCTTGTCTTTATTTATTTACTGCCTCTGTCTGATCTATCCCTGGAGCCATGGAATGTTCATGGCATAAAACATTTAAACAATGTTGTTCAGTAAGGATAGTTGTTTTAACAAGTTAAGTTTTTTGGACAAGGGGAATGAAGAGACCAGAGCATATGTAGTTGATAAGGAGAAACTTTACTTTCTTCATTGGGAAAATGTATCCTCCTCAACATGACAATAGAAAAGATATTTTGAAGGGAATACCCTGCCTATCAACTTCTCTAACTTATGAAAATATAAATGTATTTTAAAGGCAAAGTCTTGAACTTGGGTTGATGGATGAGGACTTATCTACACCTTACCAGTTGCTAAATGAAGTAAATTTGTAGATTAGGGCCATGGATGCATAAAGAATTCACAATGGTTTTGGACCAAGTAGGCCAAATGGCAGTTTGTAGCATAACTTGGCAGCAAAGTCCACATGGTATCAGCTTTGAAAACAGGAAAGATATATGACTGATGTGTACACAGAAGTTTGCTGCATTGATTTGGAGAGCTTCTGGGACCAGGGATCTGTAAAGATCAGGCCACAGCTGTGGCAGAGACCTGAGGGTATGGAAGATGCCGGTCTGTAGGGAGTGAGTCACATCCTGAATGAATGTGCACTATTTGACACGGGCACAGCTCCGTCAAGGACTCCAATGTCTGTGACTGAAGCTGGCAGATGGCAAAGCCTTTCTCTTGTCCATATGCATATGTGGATAGTTTGGGCAGAAAAAAAAAATCCACTATAGCTTTCTTCTCTTAGTGTTTTTCAGCCAGAAGGTTGCTCCTTTACAAAGGCTCCTCTAGCAATAATAGCCAAGCCTGCTTCCTCATTCAGCATGAAACAATAACCCTGACTCCCAGCTGAATTGTATACAACAAACAGGCTGAGTTCCCAGGTACCTCAATTCTCCATCTGAGAGCTTAGCATCAGATGTCAGTTTTCCTGTCCATTTGTCCGTGTGTCTGTCATTTTTTCCTTGCACACTTCTCTGCAGCCCTTCTCTGTACACATTATGTCAATCCCTTGAGCCATGGAGGAAGCCTTACAGGGCCAGGAGACATCTACCAAGGAAAGCTGCACACACGGAATGGAGCAGGAGAAAAAGGAGCCCACCTGTGCTGCAAACAGAGGAGTTATGATGGGGTATTTCCAAGCCATTTGTAGCCTAGACGATTTCCTCATGAGCCCATTTAAGAGGCTTAAGGACAAAGATATGGGTATCTGCCCTGTTGGGACTTTGTGCATGCTAAACCAGTACTTTTGTGACCAAATTACATTGCCTGTGTTACAGAGAGACTTTTAAAAAGCGAGTTTCTATGTCTTGAAAGTTTTATAATGACAACGATATTTGAAGAAAGGCAAGTGGCACGTCACCAAAACTCAAGTCAGACATATACTGTGAAGCTTGCTCCTTCATTTCCAGAGCTTGGGAACCTGCCCACTGAACTGATGCTTTGAGTGTAGTTCAAGATTTAAAACATCTCAACACTTGATAATATCAGGGAATAAATACTATGACATGATATTGGGGTTATTATTAAATTTTCCAACGTTCAGCTTAGGAAAGATCTTTTCACAGCTCCTTTCTGCATGTCACACATGCTCAGTGTGACAAAAGCCATTCTCTTAAAGGTGATAATTCACAAAAGGGCATTCAGGCATGGAGATTCTGTGTGAGAGCGTTCTAACTTGTTGTGAAGAAAGAATTCATTTCTTGGCTGAAAACCTCTTTCTCAGGAACTATCAGATTTCTTGGTGTTTGAGAGATCTGTCTGATTGGTGCTACCACATGCCAGCCATCCACACTTTGAATGAAGATCACCATACATGGTCTGCGTGACTGGACCTGTTATTTTGTCCCCACTTTGGACAATCGCATAAAAGGGGCTTTGTTTCTCTGGCAATTCCAGTGCCAGATGCTCTGAGTGGAGACATAGAATTGTATTTTGCTTTCTGTGTACTCTTTAGCTGGACGATTCCTGAGGCCTCAGCCGGAACATCTTCATAAACAATACCTTAGATTAAATTTCACAGTCATTCTCTCAGACTGTGAAGATGGATATTTTGTAACATGTTTTGTACTTTCTATTGTACATCTCTTATGTGACTTTTTTTTGTAAATGGCCGTTTCATGACCATTTCTGTATCATTTAAATTTTGGGTGTGGGGCTAGCTTTTATAGATTTAAAAATAAAATCAAACAGATTTGGTAGCTACCAAATCTGGTTGATATTTTTTCAGTTTCTGTCTCCTGACATGTGCAGCTATAATGTCAAACATGCTTTGAATTAGGGCTCTGAACAACATATGCTAAAGCAGTTATGGAGTCAATGCAAATATTATAAACAGCTATAGAGCATGCCAAAGAAGCCCAATGAAATGAAAAACAAGAGAACTCACTAATCTACACCTTGCAATTACTTGAAAACAATCCTCAACCTTGTAAACATCAATAATGTGCAGTGTCTATGACTCTTTGACATTTCTGTGAGATTACAATTTATCTTTAGAGATGTGAGGTGAAAGCCCTGTCTTGAGAGCCAATTCACTGTTAAAATCAGACTCAGCAGCCCTACAGATACCTCATAGAGTCTGTGCGACAGAGGGACTCCAAGATTGACTTACTGGTGAAGTGTGCAGCTCAACTTGAGAAAGATGTCAGCAACTTAAATAAAGAAAAGTCAGTCCTGCTGCAGATGAAGAACCAGATGGCATTGGATTTGGAGCAGCATCTAAATCACCGTGAGGAATTTGCAGCCATGAAGCAGATCATCACTAATATGTGTAGTAAACATTCTGAGAACAACTTACTTCTAACAAAAATGGAATCAAGAAGTGTGACAGGAAATCCAGCATCGAAGCCTTTGTACATGCCAAGAGAGCCTGAAGATAATGTATTTATATCCCAGCTAACGCTGTTTACAAAAAAGGAAGCACAAGAATGGTCCAGGAATCAAAAGATGAAGGCCTAGTGTCTGCTGTTGGAGAGAGCTAGCGCCTAACCCAGCCAGGCCCTCCATCCACTGGAGTGGGCCTGTGTTATCATGTACTCCCGAAGTGCCATGTCTGTTAGGGAGAAAAGTTCATTTTAATCATGTACTTGATATTTTGAAATATAAGTAACTTAATGTTTATTTTAACTAATGTTAAATTAACAAATTCCATTGTAATCAGCATAAAGTACAAATAGTCATATGCTTTATATGTGCCTTTATGTATTCTGTTATAAAATAAATGTCTTCTATCTCCTGAAATAAAACCCTGTCTTCAAAGAATAGACTATTTTTGATATATAGATATTGTGGTAGATGCACTAAAAATAGCCGTTCTTTGATCATAGGTTAAAAAATTATTTGACTAACATTTTGTAGAAAAAGTTTTAAAAATATTCTTACAAGTATCTAATATTATAGAAAATAGAAAACAATGGCATGGCTTCCATATGTAACACATTTGTCAGTAATGTCATTCTATATACCAATAAATTATTAGTCATATGTGTTCCCAGTTTTAAAAAGTTTCATTAAAATGGGGCCAATAAGAATTGCTCAATTACAGGATGAAGTAATATCCAATGATGTCCTGCTCACACTTCAGAAACTTATGACAAAATTCCTATTGTGATGAAATTCACACTGGAAGTATTATTCTGTCCCATTTCTGAGCTCTTATTCTTCATGATGTAAGAAAGTTCCATGAATAGTGGAGCTACCACCTCTGGTCTTTTCCTTTCATTAATCCTCCCTATAAACACTCCCATTCTTACCTCTATGGTTTAATGGTCAACGTGCTTCTCAATCCCCACAGGTAAACAGGTTTAAAGGCCACAAGAGATTTATATTACATTTACTCATATATGCTTCCCAACCTGGCACCATATCGCCCTGAATATTGAGATATAAGCTGTCCTGCAGAATGATGCCTTTGGATCCCATATTACATCCGTGGTACAGTATCTATGTGGTTCTCCGTTTCCTTTTCAGCCATCCTCTTTCTTGTGTGTGTTCAGCTGATCTTAATGACAGGCTCACATTATATCTAACCATAAAACTCTCAAAGAATTAGACCAATGACAGGGAAGACTATCATAAAATTATCTTTTACAAGCATGGAAGCTCCCAGTAGTGCTAGTGGATGAAACCCAAAGTTTAGAATTGGGGATTTGCAAGGCTTTGTGAAGCAACTGCACTTGGATATGAGTCCTCTTGTTTACCGTGTAGTGTTTGTAGATAAATAAATGGAAACCTGGACAGTTTTTTACTGTAAAAGACAGATTTATCTTACAGAATGCTATTTATAGTTAAAAAACAAGAACCTGTGTCTTCAGTGGCTTAATAGAGTTTGTCAGCTCCTATAATGTTCATTATATCTGTGTAGCAATTATGACACAGGACAATGTTTTTTCAAAGTAAATACAAAGCAATGGTTGTTCATTGTAAGAAGAAATCATGATACAGCCAATGATAAATATTGTCAATATACTGCAACACTTGAAGCAAACAGAAATTTTTGCATAAGTATTAGGAGCTGTGGTTAAATTAATTCCTTATTGCAATAACTAAAACCAAATTCTGAGGGAAAAAACCGACCAACTATATCTTCTAAAATCTTCCAAATGAAAATCCCCTCATTATACACATGACTCAAAGAAAGGCAAACAAAATATACTAGAAAAAAAACAGTGGAAATAGAAATAAAAATTTTCATTGGATATTTTACGTATTTACATTTCAAATGTTATCCCTTTTCCTGGTTTCTTCTCTTGAACTCCCCTATCCTATCTCCCTCCCCCTAGTCCTATTATGCTACTCCTCCTCCCACCCACCCACTTCCACCTCACCACCCTGGCATCCCCTACACTGGGGAATCAAGCCTTCACAGGACCAAGGACCTCTCCTCCCATTGATGCCTCACAAGGCCATCCTCTGCTACATATGCAGCTGGAGTCATGGGCCCCTCCTTGTGTGCTCTTTGTTCGGTGTTTTAGTCCCTGGGAGCTCTAGGGTCTGGTTGGTTGATATTGTTGTTCTTCCCATGGGGTTTCAGACACCATCAGCTTCTTAAGTCTTTTCACTAATTCCTCTATTGCCTGCCATTTTTTCCTATTACCTTTGAAGTGTATGTCATTTTAAAGCTCCTGCCAGCTATAACCATATACTGTCTTCTTCAGAGCCTGGAGCCCTGAATTTTAAATGTGACTATTGAAGCATGGAGAGCCTCTTCTCAAGGCTCTAATCAAGGGCAAACTAACCTCAGATTGCACTGTGTTGTAAAGTTTCAATATCAACTAACAAGACCCCCACCTGAAAGCTGCCAGGGACTAAACCACCAGCCAAAGAGTACACATGGAAGGACCCATGGCTTTAGCTGCATATGTAGCAGAGGATGGCCTTGTGAGGCACCAATGGGAGGAGAGGCTCTTGGTCCTGTGAAGGCTCAATATCGCAGTGTAGGTGAATGCCTGGGTGTGGAGGCAGGAAGGAGTGGTGGGTAGGTGAGGACACCATCATAGAAATGGGGGAATGGGGATGGGATAGGGGGTTTCTGGAGGGGAAACCCAGAAAGGGGATAACATTTGAAATGTACATAAGAAAGTATCCAGTAAAAAAAAAGAATAGAAAGAATAGAAAATGCACTGTGAGGAAATCCAGAAAATCATAAGGATATACTTTAGAAATCTGTACTCTACAAAGTTGGAATAATTAAAATAAAATGAAGAAATTTCTTGATATATACTATAAAAAAGAATAACGTTGCCAAATCAAATGCTTAGGAAAGGGAACTAGTGTCCAGAGGCAGAAGAAACCTCCCTGACAGTTCACATGGAGGGGAATGTGCAGGGGTTCACCACCTTAGCTCTACATAAAATTCACTCAGCATTTTCCAAGGAAACAGAAATCATGATGTACACTGAGGCAGATAGAATGGCTTCATTCTATCTTTTGCCTTTTGTAAAAGGTTCCTCTTTGATCATCTTATACATACATGTATGTATAATGTATTTTGAACATACACACCTCCCAACAAATCTTCTCACCTGAAGGGCTACTACTGAACCCCTTCTTCTACCCTACCAGCTCTTTTTCTAGTTTCATTTTTTTATTTGGATATGTATATATATATATATATATATATATATATATATATATATATATATATATATATATATATATGTGTGTGTGTGTGTGTGTGTGTGTGTGTGTGTGTGTGTGTGTGTACAAATTAACTGTGCTGAAGTCTAAATTATATTTTGTTGAATTTTATACTCCAATAGAGATTGCATTGAGCAAAATACAAATTAGCTTTGATTATGCACAGGATCAACACAAATTATCTAACATTCTTTTGCCTTCATCTTTTAACTGCTTTTAAGTTTTTTATAATGCAAATGTAAATATGAATATCCATCACTATCAACATTAATGAAGAGGCAATCCTTAAAAATCACTTTATTTAAAAATTATATTCTTTGAGAAATCTATATGTGTATATTATAGATTTTGATAAAAATCTACCTTCAGTTCATCTTTATTCCCCTGACAACCTTTTTCTAGCAATTTACTTTGCTCTTTACATATCAATGAATCCACTTAGTCCCACCTGCATGTGAAAGGTGGAGGATGCTGAACATGGCTAACCCATCAATGGCTGAATCCTGAAGGAAAACCAATTCTCTCCAGCAACCATTAACTACCAATAGAGCCTCTGCTGGGGCTTAAATACAAAGTCCATCCTGCATCAATACTAGGAGTTTTCCTGGCATGATCTTCTGAAGGTCTTGCACGTGTGGTCACCGCTATTAATTAATTCATGTGTGCAAAGGCCTTGCCATGTCTGTTAAACAGTATTTTCTCTGCAAATGTCCAAACTATCTGGCCTCTTAAATTCTTTGACTGTCAAAAATTATAGTTTCATTTAGTTTCCTTCTGTGACCTACTGGGTTTAATCATTCTATGAGGAACTGGATCATGCTGTTGTTAGAACAGAGATATTCATGATAGTCTTATCAACTAGCTGTTTGAAGCCAACCAAATGTTCCTCGTATTATTCCATAAACTCCTCAGTCTGATGACGTTTTCTAAAATTGCAAGTAGAGTAACAATTTTCTTCCCATCTTCAGCGTTATAGAGAACAAAACCGAAATAATTATTGTCTAAAGTATCTAAAGTAATTTAACTGATCAAGAAGTTTCTGGAAAAATTAAAATGTCATTTGACAAAACATATAAATAAAAAATCACAGCCTTTGAGTTGCAAAATATGCTATTTACAAGGTAAACAATGGTCTTAAATAAAGAGTGTTTCCTTGCTTGAGATAAGGTTTGAAGTTTGCAAAAGTAAATTTTGTGTTTCTATATCTAAGCATAAATATATATATATCTGTAAATTATGTAGAAGAATACATAAATATATAACACATATAATTTAATATGCACATACATTAAACACTGAACAATACAATTAAGAGACGGGGAGAAGAAATAATGCAGACCATTTCAATGCACCTCATGCCTTGTGCTTTGGAAACTTGCAGCAGATTTATTCTTTGTACAACTGTACAAAAATGAAGGACTTGGGATGAGAGTTCCGAGTATGGACATTTCAAACAAACTTTTTGTAAAAAAAAAAAAAAAAAAAAAAGAGAGAGAGAGAGAGAGAGAGAGAGAAACTGGAAATCGACTTAATCACAAATTTCTGAAAAGGGACTAGTCCCATGAAACAAGCTTCAATGGAGTGTGTCACACAGGAAGAGATCATTTGTGATTCTGGAAGAGGTAGTAGGAGCAGCAGGTTCTAAGCCTCTGTTGCACAGCTGTGATTTAGAGGCAAATGTGGATGTCTTCTAGAAGTAGAATTTCCCAACTTGCACAAAACTATGGTGCAGGATCTCAGAAGACTGAAGCGAGGCATGATAGGAAGGGTTCAGCCAGTGGTCAGGGTGCAGACACTTAAATATTGGCAAGAACTCAAGAGAGACACAGAGAAGTGCTGTGCTGGAGGTATTCAGTTTTCACTTCCAACACAATGAGTTTCAACAGTCCTTACATAAATTGGAGAAAAATTCAATTTACCAAATTTTTCTGGAACCGAACAGATCATTTTTGGTTATCATGTAGAATGGAACTCAAGTTGAAAATTAAATTATAAAATGTTATGTTTTGCAAGATTAAAATGATGCTGTAAAAATTGCCATCTGTCATTCATGTCCCTTCATCACAGCACCAGACATAATCACTATTGTTTTTAGGAGAACTTTCTTTCAGGTTTTGAGATAGCAAAAGTAAACAGATTAACATCTGACCATTCAATAACTGTTGTAAGAAATATTACTCTTTGTCCAAGTGTTGGGGGTAATTAAAAATTTTTCTTAGATCTGTTCCAGCAGTTTCATCAAAAAATCATCATGATTAATTGTGTAACTTTAAAATGGAACTATAGAATATTATCCTTAGTGAGATAACCCAGTCACAAAAGAACAGACATAATATGCAATCACTGATAATTGGATACTAGCCCCAGAAAGCTCTGAATATCCAGGAAACAACTCACAGACCATATGAAGCTCAAAAAGAAGGAAGGCAAAGAAGTGGAAGTCTCAGTCCTTCTTGGGAAAAAAAAAATAAGTGTATAGAACTCTCTCAGAGTATGGTATACCTAGACCTTAAAACATTAATAATTCAAGAGCTAGGAATGCAGCCTTGTGGCAATCCTTGGTATTTAAAAATCATTATGTTTAATGTTTACACACCAGGTAAACTATTTCTATGTTGCGTTTTACTTTATATGTACTTTATGCTCATTGTAACTAGTAAGTTTTCAATGCATACTATCAAACCTTTAAAAAAAATCAAGTACTGACAAAAATATATTCATGTAGCTTTATGCAAAAATTCTTTTAAAATCTGTACATTTATCTCTGTTTTATTTTTTAAAGAAAATTGTTTAATTAAAAAATAGAGCACGTGTGCACACACACACACATACTCACACACACGCAAAGATCAACCATTTTGTTTTGGCAAGTGCAAAGTACTATGTATTTAACACAAACATTTTCCTAGTTGGTAGTTTCTAACATGAAGACCGTGCTCCTTTTAGTGATATAGAGTAACAATGTAAACCCCTCCCTGTTCCCTTGTAAAGAACTGGCTCAAACCTAGCCAATCTGTCCTTAGAGCAGTGGCATTTTCTAAGACACCAACACCCTAGCTCTTCATGCACCTGAAGAGTCTTGCTTTGCGGTAGTTTCACATCTGTCATCTTCTTTTGTTATATTGTATTTAGTTTAAATGTACTGTTTGAGGGGCTGCTGAGATGATGCAGAAGCTAAGATTCCTTGTTGCTCTAGCAGAAAAATTTTCCAGTTCTTGTCATTCATGAGTTTAGCTCAGAAGCACCTGCAACTCCAGCTTCTGGGGATTCCATGCCCTCTTCTTGCTTTTGTAGGTATATGAAGACATTTGGTATATATATACGCACAGAGAAGTAACATAAATATGCATACATTAAAAATAAAAATAAAATGTTTAAAAATGTTAAAATAAATGACTGTCTTTCTATTCTTTCCAGTGATGGACTTTATGTTAAAAGTAATGGAATGGTAATATAAGCTTATAATAGGTCTAAAGGTGTCCAGATGCTAGCAAAATAATATTTAATAGAAGACATATTGCACATTATACCACAAGGGTTCTGACTTCCTCAAGATGATGTTAAAGCATCAGATTAAAAACAATATTGAATTTCCAAAATGGCTTTTACTTATGTGTATATAACTGGGCCACCTTGAATATTCCAAATGAGACTTCTTTATGCCAGTAGGGGTAGGTGAAGGAAAGAAGCACTTAATTGAGGTTGCTTATCTATTTTCAATCATGGAGAATTAAGTTTTCAACTAAGTACATCATTTTCTAATGTCTGTCAGTTCCATGCAGAACGACCTCCTAGCTGCCAACATCACACGGGAGACCTGTCAAATGAATTCAAAGTAATTTTTATATTATGTCAACTCAAGTATCATTTAAATTGGTGTCTTCTGTTCTTAGCTGCTATTACATATTTTTTAATGTAAATTAGCTTCCCTTCTCTTGGCAAACAGCTTTCTTTCACTTGTAGTTCTTTACTTCACTATATATTTATGCTCTTAATTTATTGATCTCCGTAGGCAAAGATTTCTCTTTAAAGAACATTTATTCTGTTTCCTTAACTCTGGTTTTCTTAACAGATATTTATGCTATATGTTCCATAGTGAAAAATGTATCTTTTATTTCAGTAAATTGGTCACGCACTACACTGTGTGGCCAGCACTGAGTTCAGTGCAGTGGGTATAGAAAATCAGTGTGGAGTCCAGCAAACAGGTCCTGGCTGCCAGGGAACCTCACTGTTACCAGAGAGCCAGAGACTAGAAAGAAAATAGAAACAGAATGCATTAAAGAGTGAAAATACCAATGGAAAAAAAGGATTAAAAGTATAATATAAAGGCTATATGGATGTATTAGACTATTTAGAAACAGTCCCAAGGATAAATGCTATTCAACAAGTAACTGAATTTAGACTTCTTAATCTTTTCCTGGGCTGGAGAAATGGAAATAGCAAACAGTATTCTTTTTGTGCTGAGAAGTTTCTGCTTAACTGAGGTTGTCCTATGCAGGTAAAAGAATCTGCAGTATTGATAGATGTGGGTGAAGTTTCTTCCTCGGCAGTGGTTAGTAACTACTGGTCACTTGAGTATAGTCTGTACTTCTGCTAGGAGATTCTTCCTTTTCCACCTTGTGATGTGTTGTCATTAATTTCTTTACTTTAATTTAAAATTTTTATCTGAATTTAATCTTATGTTAGAGACCTAGAACTCAACATTGGATTCAATTTTCTCAGCTATAGAAAAAAGGCAAATTATAAAGAAAAATATCTGAATGGAAAAGAAAATTTTGAATAATTTAAAACAAATGACATGAAACTATGAACAATGTACAGGAAGTTGTACATGTGAAATGTAAATCAAAGTGACCCACAGAGAGTAAAGTAAGCTTCTACAAAGTGGTGCATATTCATATTTTGTTAAAATTTTATGTGTGGCCTGCATCCCAGTCCCATCCAGAGAAAGCAGGTCTCCCAGGAGTGCTAACACACCAAAGATCACAGATTAGAGCATTACTGCTGCCCCAAAACTGGGCCTAAGGGGGACCTGATTGAAGCACACAGGGCCCAGGACCCTCAGAGCAGCCGGGGACAGAATCATTCAGTTTCCATCTGTGCCAGGGCTGATTTTATGCCACAGCTATCCAGACCCAAGTCCTGCCCCATTACTCAGTCCCATTCAGAGAAGTTTTCCCAGCAGTGCTAACACTCCAGAAAATCACAGGAAATACAGAAAATTACAACCAAACAGGTGAAGAAATTGAACAAAACCATCCAGTATTTAAAAATTGGAACTAGAAACAATAAAGAAATCACAAAGGTAGACAGACAACCCTGAAGACAGAAAAGAGTATAGAGATAGAAAAATAAAGAGATATGAAGGAAATTGGGGACCATAGAAGCAAACATCATCAACAGAATACAATAGATAGAAGAGGGTGGGTTTGAGGTGTTGTGGGGTAGGTGGGCATTTGACAACACGGCTTCTTCTTTGACATGTTTAATTGTGATGTTTAACAGACATCCTTGCAGTTTCAGTCTCCTGATGATGACTTGAGCCCTGCCACTCAATGAGAGAATCAGCAGAACCTGGAGCGTTTTATTTGGAGTTGGCATTTTCTATAACTTTCTTTTTTCTTTTTTCTTTCTTTCTTTTTTTTTTTTTTTTTTTTTTTTTGCTTTTTGCTGGAAGCAAAAAGATGCTCATATCAATATCGAAGTGTACAAGTTGCTTCATCACAATAAAATCAATGTGTATGTGTGTGCGTGTATGGGCACACACACACACACACACACACACACACACACACACACGAAGACAATCTCAGGAGCCTTTGATCCAGTGAAGGCTTTTTTTCCAAGTGTAGGGGAATACCAAGTTGCTGAGGTGGGAGAGAATGGTTGGGAGCACCTTCATAGAGGCAAGGGGAGGATACAGGGGGTGGGGCAGAGGGAAAGGGGATAACAGAAATGTAAATACAGAGAATATCAAAAAGAAAGAAAGAAAGAAGATACCACAGAAAATATTGACACAGCAAAGAAAATGCAACAAGCTCCAAACCCCAAACGTCCAGGAAATCCAGGACAAAATGAATAGACCAAACTTAAGGATAACAGGCATAAAACAGAGTGAAGACTCCCAACTTAAAGGGCCAGTAAAAATCTTCAACAAAATTATAGAATAAACCTTCCCTAATATAAAGAAAGAGATGGCCCATAAACATACAAGAAGCCTACAAAACTCCAAATAGACTGGACCAAAAAAGAAATTCCTTCCATCACATAATAACCAAAACACCAAACACAAAAAACAAAGAATATTATAAGCAATAAGGGAAAATAGTAAGTAACATATAAAGGCAGACCACACCAGACTTCTCAACAGAGACTCTAAAAGCCAGAGAAGATCCTGGGCAGGCATCATGTAGATCTTAAGAGAACACAAATGTTGGTCAGGGAACCTAGCAAAACTCTCAATTACCATACATGGTAAAATCAAGGTATTTCATGACAAAACCAAATTTAAACAATATTGGTCCACAAATCCAGCCCTACAAAAGATAATAGATGGAAAACTCCAACACAAGGAAGATAACTACTCCAAATAAAAAGCAAGAAATTAATTGTCTTTTAACAAAAACAAAAGAAGACAGCCACAAAAACTTAACTCTACTTCTAACAACAAAAATAACATGATACAAGAATCATGATTCCTTAGTATCTCTTAACATCAATGGACTAAGTTCCCCAATTAAAATATATAGACTAACAGACTGGATTTGTAAACAAGATCAAGCATTTTGCAGTATACAGGAAATATACTTCAGTGAAAAAGACAGATTCTACCTCAGAGTAAAATGCTAGAAAATTTTTTTTTCAAGGAAATGGTCCCAAGAAACAAGTAGGAGTAGCCATTTTAATTTTGAATAAAATCAACTTTCAGCCAAATGTTATCAAAAAAAGATAAGGAAGGACATTTTATACTAATCAAAGTTAAAAAAGATGAACTTTCAGTTCTGAACATCTATTCCACAATGTTCATATAAGAAAATTGCTAAAGCTCAAAGCACATATTGTATCCCACACACAATAATAGCAGGAGCCTTCAACACCCCACTCTCATCAATGGATAGAACATGAAAACAGAAACTAATCAGAGACATGGTGAAACTAACAGAAGTTCTGAACTAAGTGGATTTAATATATCTTTAGAATATTTCATTCTAAAACAAAAGAATATACTTTCTTCTCAGCATCTCATGTTACCTTCTCTAAAATTGACCATATAATCAGTCACAAAACAAGCCTTAACAGATATAAGGAGATTGAAATAAACCTATACATTTTATCAGGTCACAATGAACTAAGTCTGGTCTTTAATAACAAAAGACAGAAAGCCCACATACATATAGAAGCTGAACAACACTCTACTCAATGATAACTGGGTCAGGGAAGCAATAATGAAAAAATTTAAGATGTTTTAGAATTTAATGAAAATAAAGGCACAACATATCCAAACTTGTGGGACCCAATAGAAGCAATGATAAGAGGAAATCTCAAAGTTCTTAGTGCCTCCATGAAGAAATTGGAAACAGCATATTCTAGCAGTTTGACAGAACACCTAAAAGCTCTAGAACAAAAAGAAGTAAATACACTCAAGAGGAGTAGACTGCAGGGTATAATGAAAAACCGGACTGAAGTCCAGTAAGTAGGAACAAAGAGAACTATACAAAGAATCAACAAAACCCAAGGTATGGTTCTTCAAGAAAATCAACAAGATAAATAAACCCCTAGCCAGACTAACTATTGGATACAGAGAGAGTATCCAAATTAACAAAATCAGAAATGAGAAGGGAGACAAGGAAATTACATAAATCATCACATCCTACTACAAAAGCCTATACAAAAAACTGAAAAATATGGATGAAATTGATAATTTTCTAGACAGTTACCAGGTACCAAATTTAAGCTAGGATCAGATAAACCATCTAAACAGCCCCATAGCTCCTAAAGAAAAAGAAGCAGTCATTAAAAGTCTCAAAAAACAAACAAACAAACAAACAAACAAACAAACAAACAAACAAAAACCCCTCAGGACCAGATGGTTTCAGTGAAGAATTCTATCATACCTTCAAAGAAGACCTAATACCAATACTCTTCAAACTAGTTCACAAAGTAGAAACATTAGGAGCACTACCCAATTCAGTCTATGAAGCCAAAGTTACCCTGATTCTGAAATCACACAAAGACAAGAAAGAGAACTTCAGAACAGTTTTTTTTCTTATGAATACTGATCCAAACATATGATACCGATGCAAAAATATGCAATAAAATTCTCCAAAAACAAATCCAAACACACAATAAAACCATCATTTACCATGGTAAAGTAGGCTCCATCTCAAGGATGCATAAATTTCTCAATATATGAAAATCAGTCAATGTAATATGCTATATAAGCATCTCAAAGAAAAAAAGCAAATGATTATCAAATTAGATGGAAAAAAAGCATTTGACAAAATTTAACATGCCTTCATTTTAAAAGTCTCGGAAATATCAGAAATTAAAAGCCTATACCTAAGCATAGTAAAAGCAATATATAGCAAACCAGTAGCCAAAAGCAAACTAAATGGAAAGAAAATTGAAGCAATCTCACTAAATTGATGGACTAGAAAAGGCTGCCCACTGTCAACCTACTTATTCAATATAGTACTTGTTCTACCCAGAGCAATTAGACAACAAAAGGAGGTCGAAGGGAAACAAATTGGAAAGGAAGCTGCCAATTATCACTACTTGCAGATGATCTGAGAATATACTTATGTAACCCCAAAAAATTCCACCAGAGAACTCTTTCAGCTGATAAACAAATTTAGCAAAGTGGCTGGATATAAAATTGACTCAAACAAATAATTGTCCTTCCTCTATTCAAATGATAAACAGGCTGAGAAAAAATTAGCAAAATGATACCTTTCACAATAATCAGAAAAGATATAAATTACCTGGGTGTGACTCTAAGCAGGTGAAAGATCTGTATGACAAGACCTTCAAGTCTCTCAAGAAAGAAGTTGAAGAAGACCTCAGAAGATGGAAAGATTCCCATGCTCACATATTGGAAGGAATAACATAGTAAAAATTTGCCAAAAGCAATCTACAGATTCAATCAACCCCCATCAAAATTTCAACTCAATTCTTCAAAGAGATAGAAATGACAATTTGCAAATTCATTTGGAACAACAAAAAACCCAGGATAGAAAAAGCTATTCTCAACAGTAAGAGAGCTTCTGGGGGAATCTCTGATCTTAAGCTTTATTACAGAGCAATAGCGATAAAAAAAACCTGCATGGTATTTGTACAGAGGCAGGCATGTAGATCAATAGAATAGAACTGAAGAACCAGAAATGAAGCCAGACATTTAGAGTTACTTGATTTTTGACAAAAAAGCTAAAACCATTCAGTGGGAAAAAGACAGAATATTCTACAAATGCTGATGGCTTAAGTGGAGGTCTGCATGTAGAATGCAAATTGACCCATTCCTTTTTCCTTGTACAACACTCAAGTTCCAGTGGATCAAGGACCTCCACATAAACCAGATACCCTGAAACTAATAGAAGAGAAAGTGGGGGAAAAGCCTTAAATACATGGACACAGGAAGAAATTTTCTGAACAGTACACCAATAGCTTATGCTTTAAGATCAACAATTGACAAATGGGACTTCCTAAAACTGAAAAGCTCCTGTAAGGCAAAGGACACTGTCAGTAGAATAAAACAGCAAACCACAATTTGGGAAAAGATCTTTACCAGCCCTACATCTTATGGTGGTCTAATATCTAAAATATACAAAGAACTCAGAAAATTAGACTCCAGAGAACCAAATAACCCTATTAAAAATGGGGTACAGTGACAGAGAATTCTCAACTGAGGAATCTTGTGTGGCCAATAAGCACTTAAAGAAATGTTCAACATCCTCAGTCATCAAGAAAATGCAAATCAAAACAGCCCTGAGATTCCACCTCATACCAGCCAGATTGGTTAAGATCAAAAAGTCAGGTGAAAGCAGATGTTGGCAAGAATGTGGAGAAAAAGGAACACTCCTCCATTGCTAGTGGGATTGCAAAGCTAGTACAACCTCTCTGGAAATCAGTTTGGCAGTTCTTCAGAAAACTGGACATAGTATTACCTGATGATCCAGCTATACCACTTTTTAGCATTTACCCAAAGGAAATACAGGGACAAATAGTGGAGCAGAGACTGAAGGAAAGGTCATCCAGAGACTGCCCCACCTGAGGATCCATCCAATATGTAGCCACCAAACCCAGACACTATTGCTGATGCCAAGAAGTGTTTGCTGACAAGAGCCTGATATGGATGCCTCCTCAGAGGCTCTGCTGAATACTTACTTATACAGAGGTGGATGCTTGCAGCCAGCCATTGTAATGAGAGTAGGGGCTTAAATGGAACAGTTCAAGAAAGGATTGGAGGAGCTGAAAGAGTTTGCACTCTATAGGAAGAACAACAATATCAACAAACCAGACCCCTGCCCTCCAGAGCTCTCAGGAACTAAATCACCAGCCAAATGATACACATGGTGGGACCCATAGTTCCTGATGCTTATATAGCAGAGGATGTCCTTGTCTGGCATCAAAAGAAGAGGAATCCATGATTCTGTGAAGGCTTAATGCTCTATAGTAGAGGAATGCTAGGGGTGTGTGTGGGGGGGGGGAGCACCCTCCTGGAGGCAGGGAATGGGTGGTGGTTTTGGGATGGTTTCAGGAAGAAATTGGCAAGGAGAATAATATTTTAAATGTAAATATACAAAATAAACAATGAAATATAATTTGTGTGTTTGCATTGCTTGTGTGCATGCAGAGGCCAAAAATGGGAGTCATATCCCTTGGAGCTATCCTTACAGGCTGCTCTGAGCTGCCTGTGTTAAGAACCTATCTATTCCTCTAGTAGAACAGCTAGTATCTCTATCAACCGAGTAATAATTCCATCCTGGACTTCATTTAAATTACAAAAATCTAAATGTTACTCTCTTAAGCAGTGTAAGCATGAGGTTGTGTCTACACTTGGTTTTAGGTGATAAATGTTGACCTTTGACGCTGTAGTGCCAGACTTTGCACATACATGGTAGAATACCAGGCGATATCAATTGTGGGTGATACCCTGCAGTGAATTCTGTGGCCTGTTCTTCCAGGCTGTTGAGTTCCAGAAAGTTTCTATGGTGAAACCCACATCTTTATTCTACATGACTACAGCATGTATTTGAGAGAGGATAATGGGCATGTTATATAAGTGATTCCTCCACTTTTGTTGAGGGATTTTGTTAATGCCAGAGTTTTATGATACTGGTCTCCAAACTTAGTCCTACCATGCAAAGACTTCATGTTAGCTTTTTAACTAGGGTGGCTACCAGCTAATAATCTGCAAAACACTGGGCACTTCAGTGCTTTGATACAAAAATTGTTCCAACACCATGAGTAATCTGATGACCACTTACATTGAAAACTTAAGGTAAGCCATGCCTCTACTTCTTTAAAAAAATAAATTACATTTACCGTAGCTTGTAAATGGATGATATTTTGAGATATAGTAATAAAATACTAACATAGTATCTACAAAGGAGGAACTAATGATTGTCATAGAGACAAATACTAATAATTTATCTAGTAATTCCTATTTAAAGAGTTAATGTTTTATATCCTAATATGCACGTGCAAAGATTGATGTACAAATGTCATTCAGTAGAGTAATTTTATGTAACATCAATGCAGAAAAATTTTTTTTCTGTTTGTTGATATGTTGGTCATATATAGATGGATAATAATAATTGGATGTGATTATTAAGGAAATGATAGACTCAGAGGGTAATTAATATACTAAAAAAGAAAAATAATGTACAGAATAGTGTGTTTAAAATTATTGATAGGTGAACAAAGACAAACTTAGAAGTCTGAGCTTCCATGTGCGTTTATTATAAGAAAATAAGTAGAATTTCACATTACTTTTTTTATTTGGATTTGTTGTTATTAAAATGAGTTATTATTTTCCTTGTTAATGTTCATTTATGTCAATTTCACATGTATACTCTGTACTCTGATTGCTCTTTCCACTCTTTGACCTTCCTTCCATTCCTATTACACTCCTTTCCTGGGAACTATGAGTCCATTTCACAAATTCTTGTTTTTTGGTTTTATTCTGTGACTCACTTCATTTAACAAGGGCCATAGCATAGTATGAACTCTAAATTGAACTTATCAGTTGAGCCCTGATGGGGTTATCACTGGGTAGTGAAAGAAGCAATTGCATCTTTTCCTCAAACTATTATTACTAAATAGTCCAGCAGGCTGTTCTCCAAGCCCCAGTTCCATGAATGTCCTCCCTATTCTTATGCAGATCTGGTGTTGGTATCTGTGGTTGCCTGAGTTTATGATTGCAGTGTCTTTGGTCTTTGACTTGCTGGGAAGACAGGATTTTGTAGCTCATCTCTATCTCCAGGCTCCTGAATTTTTCTACTTCCATTGCTCTGCGCTCTTCATGGAGCCTTAGAGGAGAGGATGCTATACACATCTTGACTATTGTTCAGCATTTGTACACAAAGCTTGTTCTCAGGATTTTGCAATACCTTAAGCATCTCCATTGACTACCATTCACTGGGAGGGCAAACTTCTCCAATTAAGTCTAAGAGCATTTCTATATGAGTATAAAAATAAACATTTAGAGGGCAGGTTAGTGTTTGTTAATTTAATAACATTAATATTCCCCTGGTATAAATATTTAACCAGGTTAACAGTATAGAACTTCAAAGAATTTCTGTGGGACAAGCAATCAACAGGCAATTGGTTACCCTCATAATAGTACCATTGTATAAGTAGTTACATCTTGGCAGGTTTTTCTTATCATTCACAGCTTGGAAGATCATTGAAACATTTTCCCCCAGTGTCCTAGAAGGAAAAAAAAGTCCCATTAAGCTCCAGGCACACATTTTATATCATTTAATCCAGGTGTACTGTTTACGCAGGAGGATTGTACCATCTAGTATCATTGAGAAACCAAAAAGAATGGCAAAAGCCTCTATTGCTTTAAGCACTTCTCTAGCTAACAATTTATGAATGTATAACTGATTGTGTTGTTTAACTGCTGAATAACATATGGTTCCCAGGATCATCTTAAAATGTTTTAGTCTTTATTTTTATTTTATATGTATAGATATTTTACCTGCATGTATGCCTGTAAACCATAGGCATACATTGCCAACAAGGGCCAGAAGCAACCATTGGATCCCTTAGGACTCCCATTTTAGGGAGTTTTAAGCCTCTGTGTTAGTGAGGGAATTGAATTTGTGCCCTCTTGTAATGCAGCTAGTGTTCTTACTCTCTGAGCCACCATCTCTCCTGTCTAAAGAGCAGCTTTCCTCTACCAACCATATATTTTTAAAATGATGTTACATATTAAGCTTCCATATGGATTTTCATTTTTGTCAAACTTCTTTTCCTAATCCTCCCTTGCCCCACCCACCCCTCTGTATTTAATTAAGTATTTTGCTCTGCAACATTTACCCACTCAGTATTGCTGTTCTCTACTTTCATTTTACCCACTTTCTCCTCTCATCCTCTCCCTGAGAGCATTCCTTTCCCAATGAGAGCATGCTAGTTTCTTGGCTTCTCCAAATGCTCAACAGTAAACAAAGAAAATTAGAGATTTGATGCTGGGGCCCATGTAAGAGAGATAACATGCCATTTGTTTTTCTTTGACTGGGTTATTACATTCAATAAAACTTTTTTGTTTTGTTCTTATTCCTGCATATTTCATAATTTCATTTTGCCTTACACCCAAATAAATACTATTGTCTGTACATACCACATTTTCTTTGTCCATTCATCAGTTGATGGACACTTAGGCTCAAACCACTCCTCAGCTCTGAGGAGTAGAGCAGCAGTAAGCACAGATGAGCAAGAATCTTTGGAATAGAATATGAAGTCCTTTGGATATACACCTAGAAGCAGAATGTAAAATTGCTTGTAGGAGTTTCACTTCTAGCCTTTTGAGGAATCATTGAAATAATTTTTAGACTGACTGCACCTCCTTGTACTCTATACAATGATGAATAAAGGTTCCATAGTTTCTAGTATTCTTTTCTTCTCTACTTTTTGCCATTTCTTTTCTTGGTGATTATTCCAATCTGAAGGCCTGGATTCTTGGTGAGCTGCTGTTTTTCAGTCTACATTGGAAACCAATTGCATTTCTAGGAACACAGCAACTGCAGAATAGATGAACTTATCAGCAAGAGTGAAGGCAAATAGGCAAAAAGCAAACATTTCCATTTTCTCTATCCTTTGATCTGAGCTAGATGCTGCACATTTTTAGGGTAGGTATTCCTGTCTCAAATAATCTGGCCAATAAACTCTTCCATAGACATTGCAACTGATGCCAAGTATAGCCACGTTAATGATCAAGATCACATACATTTTCTAGGTTTTTCTAATTGCTCTAGTTCTTGCTATGGGACCTCTGTCCCTGAAATTATACGGTTTGTTACACCTTTTCACATAAGGTTTTAGCCATGATGGCATTCTGAGGCTGGTTAACAGACCAAGTCCTTTCAGAGAATCCTACAAGGATAGAGCTCAGGAGAACTAGTCTCTTGCCAGGAGTTCTAGAATAACTAGAGAGTCCCAAGTCAGAAAAGCTTTGGAGGGTGGTGTGGAGTAGACTTAAGGGAGAAAGTTTCTTATCTGGATACATGGACATCTGGAAAAATGTTGCAGTAAAAGTAGAGTGTAGCTGAAGGATAACAATTCTTTTTCTGTGTTTAGGCACATGTACTGGGTATCTAGAGGGTTCCAGGTTCAAGGGCATGGAACAAGAGTTAAGATTTTGGTTATTTCACCAAGAACTGTTTTCTTGTGTTGTGTGCTGCCTGGAGAACCTGTACTCTGGTCAGTTCATGACTCTAGTCAAAGAAAGTAGACATTAGAAAGCCTAGAGAAGTGACTTCAGGACTCCCATGACCCACTCAATAGCATGGTTGACTCAGGTTCCTAATGAAGGCAGGTTGGATGTTGAGCAGGTAAAAAGAAAAGAGAAAGGGGAAAGTCCTACCTGGTAGAGAGGTTGGCCCAGTGTCTCTGACTTAATGAATTATTTTAATAACATGGACTAGAAATGTATTTTTATAAGTGTTTTCAAAATCCTATAGCTGAAAAATGTGCTCAAGAATTTAGGAGTTTGCAAGCATCCAGTTCTTTGATGGTTAATGCATTTGTAAAGCTCTTGATGCTGTCTCCTTTACTTTTCATGTACTGTTGCATTATTCATTGACTCAACAAATAAATATTTGAGTGTTTGCAAGATTTTCTGCTATTTACCAGAGTTTTAGGTTCTATAAGGAATTCACATATAAATTCAAACATTTCATAATCTAGCACAGGAGATTAGAAAACCAACAATTAACTATTTAAAATAATAAGTAATTATCAATGTAAATGAAGAGAATGATTTTGCCTCTTACAAGACGTTCTTAGAAGATGTCTTACAAGATATTTTGCAAGATGTGTTTATTATTCAAGAAGAAAAATGCTTAACCAAATTATTACAATGAGTCAATGTTAAAAATAAAATCTATTAATAAAGGAATTTCACATGGATGAGATGATTCATGCCATAGACTTGTGGAAAACACAAGTGTTCCCAGGTAAGGGTACCTGTGTTTTAGTCCAGAAGACAGAATGTTGGAAGCCTGAAGTTGAACAACTTTATAGATAAAGTTTAGGAATTATTTGCATATTTCTTAAGAGTGACATTCCCAATGTAGAGAGGTGGTCAGCCATATGATAGTTGTATAACAGGGTGACCAGACTTGTGAAGGAGTGTTACTTACGCTGACACTAGCTTAGAGGAGCACAGGATTATTTTTGGTTTTCTTGAATTTGGGGTTCTGTTGCTATACAGTTCAACTCCTTAGAAGCAAGGAAGTAAAACTGAGAAGCTAATTGGATAACTATGACTGAAGAGTAGCTATGTATGGTCACATCCCATATATTTGTGTGTGTGTGTGTGTGTGTGTGTGTGTGTGTGTGTGTGTGTGTGTGTGTGTGTGTATGTGTGTGTGTGGTATATGTCTTTTTGTGTCTGTGTCTGTCTCTCTTTCTGTGTGAGCACACATGCAAGTGTGCCTCATAGAATTCAAATAATGACTTGTTAAACAAATGAGTAATGCAGGAATCTTGAAGAGAAAAAGATGAAAATGAAGAACTGTGCTTAGAAAATTCACACCTGAGAAAAAAAGGGAATCAGTAGCTCTCTGGGGATATTTCAGAAGGAAATCTACGATTTTTTTTTTTTTCATTTTTAAGACTTTTCTGTTTAAAAACTCACAGAAACCTCCCATTATAAGTCAGCTCTTTTGGTAAAATTTTATTTTATTCTAAAGTAAATGTGTATGCAAACAACAAAAAACCTTAATTATTACAATTTAGTTTTAAACATAATTATTTCTATAGACCTTACAATATTTCCTCCTAAGTGATATTCTTTTTCACAAATTTAAAACATCAAGAATGGATGAATCATCAGAGATACAGATGTTGACATAGCAGCTGAGGATAGCTAGAGAAGTGTCCCTGAAGACCCTTCAGGACATGATCACTATTCCTAACACAGCTACTATCCACTGAACCAGCTTCTGCATCTATAGACTGTGGCACAGGTAGCCTAGTCTTGCAGGGCCTCTGTTTGAAGGAAAAAGTTCTCATACATGTTAATTATTCTTTATAGCATGTACTCTTGGCCATTTGAGGAACCACATGCTCTCTCAGTTCAAGGTTTATGATAGACTACCTTCACTGAATGTGAAATGGTATTCTTGTCTTGGAATTATGATCACTTCAGCAAAAATTAGATACTCTATAATAGTAACTGGCTTATTGTGCTGTTCCACCACCTCATATGCAGCTGAAAGAACACCAGGCTAGTAACAGTACAGTATGAACTTGCTACTGTGGAACCTACCACCCATTAAACGAGTTAAATTTGTTATTTCTGATGTTACATGTTAAGGAAATTATATATACAAAACTGCAAAACATGGAGGGAAAACACTGAAATTTGGCTTTTTCTGCTCATAATATCATTCCTAAGCTTCACAGTGTGTTGTCTATTGGAAGCTTATTTAAAAATGATCATTAGTGGGGGCGCAGAAAAGGGCTCGGCCCATCTGACACCTGGACCAGCAGTTCCCAAAGATTTAATGACTGGGACCAGAAACACAGCATTGGAACCTCTGTTTCCACCTGGCGACTTTGATGCACAGAACAGGGCTCGGCCCATCTGCCACCAGGACCAGAAGTTCCCAAAGTTTTAAAGATTGGTGAGTAGGATATCTGGGCAGCCAGGGAGCAGAAAGATCTCTGCCTAGTGCACACGGAAAGCACACACCCTCCCTGCCTGATCCAGGTACCAGGAACACAGCATTGGAACCTCTGCTTCCACCTGGTGACATTGGGGCACAGAACAGGGCTCGGCCCATCTACCACTTGGACCAGCAGTTCCCAAAGGTTTAAAGACTGGTGAGGAGGGGACCTGGGCAGCCAGGGAGCAGAGAGATCTCTGCCGAGTGCTCAAGGAAAGCACACACCTGCCCTGCCAGATCCAGGGACCAGGAACACAGAATTGGGACCTCTGTTTCTACCCAGCAAATTTGGGGCACAGAAAAGGGGTCAGCCCATCTGGCACCTGGACAAGTGGAGATCCAGGGACACAGACCAGATACAAGGGAAAGGCAAGAACATGTCACTGAAAACAAGATGGCAAGAGGAAAACGAAAGAGTATATCCCAAGAAAACCAAGACAACCTGGCAACACCAGAACAAAGATCTCCCATAACAGCAAACATTGAAATGCCAAACACTCCAGAAAAAGAAGATGCAGACCTAAAATCATACCTTAAGATGCTGATAGAGATACTTAAACAAGAACGGGAGGAAAAGCAAAAAGAATCAAAAGCTTTTAAAGAGGAAACAAGAAAAACACTCAAAGAACTCAAAGAACTAGAGGAAAACAGAACCAAAGAGATGAAGGAATGGAAGAAGGAATTCAAATGGAAATTGACACAATAAAGAAAACGCTAAAAGAGATAACCCTAGAGGTAGAACACCCTAAAAAGAAGTCAGGGGTCACAGAATCAAGCATTTACACTAGACTACAAGAGATGGAAGAGAGAATCTCGGGGGCAGAAGACAACATTGTAAACATAGACAAAACAGCCAGAGAAGATGCAAAAAACAAAAAGCTCCTAACCCAAAATGTCCAGGAGATCCAGGACACAATGAGAAGACCAAACCTAGGGATAATAGGAATAGAAGAGGGAGGAGAATATCAACTAAGAGGCACAGTAAATATCTTCAACAAAATCGTATAAGAATACTTCCCTACCCTCAAGAATGAGATGACCACGAGCATAAAAGAAGCCTTCAGAACTCCAAATAGGTTGGATCAGAAAAGAAATACCTCCTGACACATAATAGTCAAAACACCAAGTGCCCAAAGCAAAGAAAGAATACTAAAAGCAGTAAGGGAAAAAGGTAAGGTAACATATAGAGGCAGACCAATCAGAATCACACCCGATTACTCAACAGAGACTATGAAAGCTAGAAGAGCCTGGACAGACATCATGCAGACACTAAGAGAGCACAAGTGCCAGCACAAGCTGCTATACCCAGCAAAACTATCAATCACCATAGATGGAGAGATGAAGATATTTCAAGACAAATATAAATTTACACAATATCTGACCACAAACCCAGCAATACAACAGATTATACGTGGAAAACCCAATACAATGAGGGGAACTACATCCTAGTTAAAAAAAAAAAGAAAAAAAAAGAAAAATCCTAAGCAAGAAAACTAAAAGAAGAAAAAGACACAGACACAACTCAACCTACAAAAGCAATAATAGCAGAAAACAGAAACAACTATTTCTTAATATATATTAACATAAATGGACTCAACTCCCCAATAAAGAGACATAGGCTATCAGACTGGATACATAAACAAAATCCAGCCTTTTTTCTGCATAAAGGAAACTCATCTCAGAGATAAAGACAGACACTATCTCAGATTAAAAGGGTGGGAAAAAAGCTTCCAAGAAAACAGCCCCAAAAAGCAAGCTGGAGTGGCTATTCTAAGATCGAATAAAGTAAATTTCTAACCAAAATTTATCAAAAAAGATAAGGAAGAACACTTTTTACTCATTACCAGGGAAATCTGTCAGGAAAAACTCTCAATCCTTAACATATATGCTCCAAATAAAAAAGCATCCATATTCATAAAAGAAACCATTCTAAAGCTCAAAAAATGAATTTCACCCCACACAATAATAGTGGGAGACTTTAGTACCCCACTCTCTCCACTGGACAGATCATGTAAACAGAAACTGAACAAGGACACTGTAAAACTAGCAGAGACTTTGAACCAACTAGAATTAATAGATATCTACAGAACATATCATCCTAAAGTAAAAGAATACACCTTCTTCTCAGCACCCCATGGCACCTTCTTGAAAACTGACCACATAATTGGACACAGAACGAGCCTCAATCGAGATAAGAAGATTGAAATACTCCCATGCATCCTCTCAAATCACCATGGTCTACGGCTAGTCTTTAACAACAAAGACAACTAAAAGCCCACATACACATGGAAACTAGACAACGCTCTGTTAAACGATAGCAGGGTCAAAATAAAAATTAAGAAAGAAACTGAGGATTTTCTAGAATTCAATGAAAACTACAACACAACATACCCAAACATGTGGGATGAAATGAAAGCGGTACTGAGAGGAAAATTCATAGCCCCAATTGCTTCCAAAAAAAAAAACTGGAGAGAGAATACATCAGCAACTTGACAGCACAGCTAAAAGCCCTAGAACAAAAGTAAGCAGATACACCCAAGAAGAGTAGATGGCAAGAAATAATCAAAATTAGGGCAAAAATAGACCAAATAGAAACAAAAAAAACCATTGAAAAAATCAACAAAACCAAGAGCTGGTTCTTTGAGAAAATCCAAAAGATTGATAAACCCCTAGCCAGACTAATTTGAGGGCAAATAGAGATTATACAAATTAACAAAATCAGATAGGAAAGTGGAGACATAACAACTGAAACTGAGGAAATTCAAGAAATCATCAGATCCTACTACAAAAAACTATACTCCACAAAGTTGGAAAATCTGGAGTAAATGGATGAATTCCTAGACAGATACAAGATCCCAAAGTTAAACCAGGACCAAGTAAACCATCTAAATAATCCCATAACACCTAAAGAAATAGAAGAAGTCATCAAAAGCCTCCCAACCAAACAAAACCCAGGTCCAGATGGGTTCAGTGCAGAATTTTATCAGACACTTATTGCGGACATAACACCAATACTCTCCAAACTATTTCACAAGATAGAATCAGATGGAATACTACCTAACTCATTTTTGAGGCTACAATAACCCTCGTTACAAAACCACACAAAGACCCTACAAGGAAAGAGAACTTCAGACCAATCTCACTTATGAACATTTGCGCAAAAATACTCAACAAAATCCTTGCAAATTGAATCCAGGAACACATCAAACCGATCATTCACCATGACCAAGTAGGCTTCATCCCTGGGATGCAGGGATGGTTTAATATAAGGAAATCCATCAGTGTAATCCAACATATAACCAAATTCAAAAAACAAAATCACATGGTCATCTCACTAGATGCTGAGAAAGCATTTGACAAAATTCAACACCACTTCATGTTAAAAGTCCTGGAAAGAACAAGAATCCAAGGTCCATACCTAAGCATAATAAAAGCAATATACAGCAAACCAACAGCCAACATCAAACTTAACAGTGGGAAACTTGAAGCAATCCCACTAAAATCAGGGACTCGACAAGGCTGCCCACTCTCTCCCTACCTATTCAACATAGTACTGGAAGTTTTGGCTGGAGAAGTTAGACAGCAAAAGAAGATCAAGGGGATAAAAATCGGAAAAGAAAGGGTAAAAACATCACTCTTTGCAGATGACATGATAGTGTACCTAAGTGATCCCAAAAATTCCACCAGAGAACTCCTACAGCTGATAAACAAGTTCAGCAAAGTGGCTGGATACAAAATTAACTCAAAAAAATCAGTATCCTTCCTATACTCAAGGGACAAACTTGTGGAGAAAGAAATTAGAGAAAATATACCCTTCACAATAGTCACAAAAACTATGAAATACCTTGGTGTGACTCTAACTAAGCAAGTAAAGGACCTGTATGACAAGAGCTTCAAACCTCTAAAGAAGGAAATCTAGGAAGATCTCAGAAAATGGAAAGATCTCCTATGCTCATGGATTGGAAGGATCAACATTTTAAAAATGGCCATCCTACCAAAAGCAATCTACAGATTCAATGCAATCCCCATTAAAATTCCTTCCCAGTTCTTCATTGAGTTGTAAAGATCAATGTGAAATTTCATATGGAATAACAAAAGACCTAGAATAGCAAAATCCCTCCTCAATAACAATAAAAAACCTGCGCGAATCACTATCCCTGACCTCAAGCTATACTACAAGGCAATTGTGCTGAAAACTGCATGGTACTGGTACCGAAATAGGCACTTGGATCAATGGAATAGAATAGAAGATCCAGAAATGAGCCCTCACCTATATGGTCACCTGATTTTTTATAAAGGAGCTGTAAACATTCAATGGAAAAAGGACAGCCTATTCAACAAATGGTGCTGGTCCAACTGGCACTCAGCATGCAGAAGAATGAAAATAGACCCTTTCTTATCTTTTGTACAAGGCTCAAGTGTAAGTGGATCAAAGATCTCCACATTAAACCAGATACACTGAAACTATTAGATGAGAAAGTAGGGAATACCTTAGAACACCTAGGCACAGGAGAAATATTTCTGAAGAAAACACCAATGGCTCAAGCTCTAAGGTCAAAGATTAACAAATGGGACTTAATGAGATTGCAAAGTTTCTGTAAGGCTAAGAACATTGTCAAGAAAACAAAATGGCAGCCAACAGAATGGGAAAAGATCTTTACTAACTCCACATCAGATAGAGGCCTAATACCCAAGGTATACAAGGAACTCAAAAAGCTAGACACCAGAGAATCAAACAACCCTATTAAAAAATGGGTACAGAGCTAAACAATATGTTCTAAATTGAAGAATGTTTAATGGCTGAGAAAATTTGAGGACGTGCTCGACATCCTAAGCCATCAGGGAAATGCAAATCAAACAACCCTGAGATTCCACCTCACACCAGTCAGATTGGCCAAGATCCAAAACTCAGATGACAGCAGATGCTGGCGAGGTTGTGGAGAAAGAGAAACACTTTTCCACTGTTTGTGGGGTTTTAAACTGATACAACCACTCTGGAAATCATCTGCCAATACCTCAGAAAATTGGACATAGTACTACCTGAAGTCCCAGCTATTCCACTTCTGGGCATATACCCCAGAGACACTTTAATACACAACAAAGATACATGCACCACAATGTTCATACCAGCTCTATTTATAATAGCCAGTAGCTGGAAAGAACCCAGATGTCTTTCAGTAGATGAATGAATACAAAAATTGTGGTACATTTACACAATGGAATATTATTCACCCCCCAGAAACAATGACTTAACCAAATTCCTAAGTAATTGGCTTCATCTTTAGAATATCCTCCTGAGTGAGATAACCCAGTCACAAAAGAACAGACATAATATGCAGTCACTGATAGTGGGATGCTAACCCCAGAGGCTCATATTGTCCCAGAAACAACTCACAGACTGTGTTAAGTTCAAGAAAAAAAGAAAAGAAAACAAAACAAACAAAAAAGAGTCATGCTCAATCCTTACACACCAAAACACATTGACAAATTCTGGGTTACACCCTCTTTTACATGTACTTTTTTCTCATCGTAAAAAAAAAAAGAAAAAAAAAAAAAAGAAAAAAAAAAAGAAAAAAAAGCCAAAGCCAAGCACTGACACAATTTTATTTGTATACATTTATGCAAAAATGTTTAAAATTTTTTTCTTTGTTTTTTAAAATAATGTTTAACAAAAAACAAAAAAAAGGTCATAAGTTTTATCCTGTATATATAAATGCATTCTTAAACATTAAGGATCATTTTGAAGAAAAGCATGTGAAAATTCAAAATGACAGATATTGTAGAGATGGTTTAATTTATCCATACATTGGATAAACAATTAACTTTCTTATTAGTCAAAATACAAGAAAATGAAATAAAGAAGTATTAAATGTTACCTAAATTTGAAGCTACCTTGGACAATGTCATACAGAAAGGGAAGGTTTAAAAATTGTTCAACCCTTTGAGTTAACATTCATGAGAGATTATAGTTGAATATTTAATGATTGTGCATGTCAAGTTCTCCCAGCATGAGATAGCCTCTCTCCTCCCAGAAGACAACCTGACCGTCAGTCCCTATTACTACTGTCAATGTATCCTATCCAAATCAGGGTTTTCTTCAATAAAAAAAAAGTATCATTATGTTCAAATGTTCTTGTAA
The DNA here is from genome assembly GCF_963924665.1 of Micromys minutus. Lineage (NCBI taxonomy): Eukaryota > Metazoa > Chordata > Mammalia > Rodentia > Muridae > Micromys > Micromys minutus. Next base: position 44,173,442 of record NC_137955.1, on the reverse strand, counting down.
AAATTAAAGTTTGGAAAACTTTGTAGTTCCTTACTGTTTGAAAGAAAATATAGTTGGTATTAATTTAGCAATTGAGAATAGTCACAGCATCTGTGTAAATATGCTAAACACCCTGATTAGTGGCATAACTAAGGTTCTAGGAAAACCCCAAAATAACATGTAATAAAATATTTCCTAAATAACCCCTAGCCAAATAAATATCAGTAAGGATTGGAGTTGAATTGACTCAGTTACAGGATATTACAACTGCTCTTTATTACCCTCCAGGATTTGATGGGAAGAACTATTGCTGTACCACATACTAAAGTGAGAGAAAAAATTATGCTTGCAACTACCTGTGAACTTCATTCCTAGCCTTTGTAGTTGCTGAAAAGTGCTTTGTATGCTATGAGGGAAGAAAATCAACCAAGTCTTATTCACCTGTGACCCTGAGATCTACAATAATAACTGGACTGCTAAGATATGTCTCCTCCTGCAATATGTGTACAAATGTTATTGGAGTAACCAGCCACTTGTCACTGTGTCTAAAGCATAGACCACAAGATTGAGTTATGCCTGGTGCTAAGTGTTCCCAAAACATCTAGCTAGCTTATATTTTCTAGAGGAGAAGATAATGTTACCTGCTAAATAGAAATAGAAATACACTTTGCCTAAGTTCTTGTATTTTCTCTCATAAACGAGTGCACCTTTCAACCCTCATCATAGATGGTATTATAGAGAAAGTTGGTTAATATAGAGACCCACAGCTGATCAATGTGCAAAGAATAAGAGACTTCATAGTACTGAGCTCTAAATGGGAGAGCAAGCTCCACCTAAGACTCGAGATCATTGTGGAAGAACAAGAAAAATGATTGTTATTCCTGGAGGTAGTGTATGTTTGTACCAAAACAATAGTTGTCAGATATGAGAGGACTGCTGCACATACAAGTCCTGCATAGGAGAAATCTAATTACCCTCCAGATAGGGGAGAAGTTCATCTGGTTTTAGCCCTAGTTGAGGAGTTTGTTGGCCATCAACTCATGGTTATTTTAATACAATTTATTCTAATTATGGTTTCCTCTTCCTCAGCTCTTCTCAAATCTTCCACACTTGTCCACCCACACAACTCCATATTCTTTTTCCACCTCTATTAGGAAGCAAACAGACATCTGAAAATAACAATATTGGAATAATATCACTAATAATTGGATATTAGCCAAAAATAGTACAGAATATGAAAGATACAGTCCACAGAACTCAAGAGGTCAACAAGCTTTAGGCCAACAAGAGCTGAAGGGAGAAAATCTCAGTCACAATTGGGTAGGGGAAAGAAAGCAACCACAATGAGGGGGAAGGGAAGGATCGGGAGGGGAGAGGGGACAGGATGGGGAAGAAAGGGAAACATGATCTGGTATTGAGTGGGAGAAAAGGTTTGTAGTCCTGAGGGACAGTAAAAAGAATGAAAACAAGGAACCTTGGGAAGTAGGATGTTGGGAGAACTCTGCAGAATATATCATGAAATTCCCTACAGTGGGTAGAGTGAACTTGTAGAGCCCACTTCCATCAAAAAGACAGGCCATCAAGTGTGGAATGGGGTTGACATCCCACAGTCAAAATTCTGACCCATAGTTGTTCTTGTCTGAAAAAAAATTCAGATATGGAAATGGAGAAGAACCCGAGAAAAAGAAGTCCAGTGACAGACTCAAATGGGATCCAGCTCAAGGGGCGGTCCCAAGGCCTGACACCATTACTGAGGCTATGGAGCGCTCACAAAAATAAGACCTATCAAGACTGCCCTCTGAAAGATCCAACAAGCAGCTGAAAGAGTCAGATGAAGTTATTTGCACCCAACTAATCAACAGAAGCCACCAACCCCTGTAGTTGAATTAGGGAAAAGATGGAGGAAGCTGAGGAGGGGTTAAATCTATAAGAGGACCAGCAGTCTCAATTAACATGAACCCTCAAGATATCTCAGACACTAGATCTCCAACCAGGCAGCATACACCAGCTGATATGAGGCATATACAGCAGAGGACTCTTGGATCTAGGCTCAGTCAGAGAAGATGCACTTAACCCTCAAGAGACTGGAGGTTCCAGGGAGTTTAGAGGTCTTTTGGGGTGAGGGGTGAGGACACCCTCTTGGAGCAGGGAGATGGGGAGAAGGTATGGGATGTAACAGTTATACCAGAAGGGGAATAAAATCCAGAGTATTAAAAAAATTCAGAATAAAACAAAACAAACAGAAGAAAAGCTAATGAAAAAGCTGAAGAAACAAATGCATGACAGACACAGAAATCCCACAAAAGACAAAAATTTAATCATAATATAGATCCAACGGACCTGTACAGTTTAAAATAATAAGGAAAGAAAGGAAAGAAGAGAGAGAGAGAGAGAGAGAGAGAGAGAGAGAGAGAGAGAGAGAGAGGAAAGAAAAGAAAAAAGAAAAAGTATTGAGAAAACACAAAACATTATGAGGCAAAGAACCTTCAAACATGCTAATGAGCACATGTGTTCACCACCTACTGCTGGGCATAGGGCATGGCCTTAAGAGCAATCTTAGTATGATCTGAGAACCCTCTTCCTGTCTGTGTATCCAAGTGAACGTGGTGAAGACAAAGTTGTTTTTCTGTTTAGATGGCAGCACTAAGAGCCCAGAATGCAATTGACCCTTGCTGAGATTCCTGACAGCTGAAGACAGAGAGACAGAAAAGACCTCCTCCTGGAGCCAGGCAGGACTTTCAACAGAATGATGCAGGCATCAACCAGCCAACAAAACCTTCGACTCAAAATTTTTCCTGCCCACAAGATGCACAGGATAAAGAAGTACTAGAGGCTGAGGGGATGCCCAGCCAATGACTGGTCCAACTTGAGACCCATCCTACGAGATAGAGCTGACCTTTGACACTATTAATGAATGAGCCTTTGCTATGCTGGCAGGCAGGAACCTAGCATAAATGTGTACGACTTTAAGGATAAGCAGCATATGTAAGTCCTTATGCACATACTTATAAGACAATACTGATATGTCAATTACTTTCTAGCTACTTGGAAGACTTTAAAAAATAGAAGAATTCTTTCCCTTAGCGTATTTTTCTGGTTCTGATTTTATTTTGTGTGCTTCTGCAGCATGTTCTTTTCAGCAGTCAGAATATTATGTCAATAATGATAAGTCCATTTAATGACCTTAATTTTTAAGGTAATAGCAAAATATTAAAAATTCTCATTCACAAAGGGTCAAGAGCTTTTGGTAAGTACCTTTGCCTAGCATGAGCCTAATTGAATTTTGTCCCTAAATAAGCTATTATATACTCCAAAACCTCCTTAATGGGTGACAGCAATTCTTTTATTATTAAAAAAAAACCTGTAAAAATGCTGTTTTAAAGGTTCCACAGAATGCCAGACTTTGCTGAGTGTGCCAGTACCACAGTCCTGTGCAGAGACTCAGCTTGTTTTCCTACCCCCCACTGGGTGATCTCAAGCACAGGAGGAAGCTGCCTCTACTTCCCTCCACAGAACAGAAGTATTGGTGACATGTTTGGGGTACTGTCTTCTCTGTTTCACTACAGCTTTCCAGTTTTACAAAGCACACTCTTCCTCTATCACCAGGAAGTTGTATGCATTTGAAATCTTGTACAATACATTATCCTCTCTTTCTCATAAAGGTAAAAAATCCTTTTCTGCCTATTTTATGTTTACAAAGTGCCAAATTATATAATTCAGTGCTTACAATGAGTTCAGATGATCATAATAATGTAACGACTATAAAATAGGAGTGCTCATTGTAATAAGATGGCAGATGTTATATGTGACAAAGAGATTGCCATTCTCATTAAATTAAGATCATATTTTGGCAGAACATTGAATTCATTGAAAACAATCACCCTTTTCTCTGCAATGATGTTTAGTGCAGCCGTGTATTTTGTATGGTTTGATAACTGGAATAAAGAATGCCATGAACAAATATACTTATTTAAAATTTCATTTAGCTTTCTGCTCATCTTATATAATATTCAAAGTGGTGGAAATGAGGAACACCAGATGTAACTAGGTGTATCTCACTAATAATATATAATTTGATTTTTGCATATATATATATATATGGGTATGTTATTTACACTTATTCTTATTAATAAAAGTACTTTTACAAGGCCTGAATCTATGGCAGAATAACTGCCAGATATCCAAAAGGAAGTATACGTTTCTTAAGAGAAACTCAGGATGAGACTCAGATTAATATCTGCATGGGAATACAGTGTCCAGAGAAAAGGCTTTGAGTGGTAGATTGTACTCAGTACATTGGGAGGCACAGCATAAATGGGAATCAAACATAATTTCAGATGTGAGATATCAAGATGCCTCATCCATGAATGTTACTTGGTGCCCAAACTGAAGACCTAGTCAATACCTACACCCACACAGTATTATTCAAGCAGAACAAAGCAGCTATAAGCAGTCAGTACAACTGTTGTGTATCTGTCTGTCGGTTTGCTGCTATAAGGAGTAAGACACTGATTTCTTTGGTTGATAGAAAAACACGAAGTTGGAGAATCTCAGAGAGTTGATGGTGTGATTCAACTGACAGAACAAGGAGACAGATCCTTGTACACACACTCACACACACACACACACACACACACACACACACACAGACACATAAATTTTAATGAAAACATAGGAGACTGTAAGCCCAGTTCAAAACACAGATTTTGTGTATGTGTGTGTGTGCGTGTGTGCGTGTGTGCATGTGTGTGATTTCTTCTAATTCAGTTCTTCATTAATTTTTTAGGTGAGTGACACCATTTAATTTAGAGAGGCCAGTCTTGCTTAATTGCCCTACTGTTTAAACCATTACACTCTTTATAAACACCCTGAAGGGTGCATTCACTATTTAGGCTGATCATCGACATTAACCTTTATACAACAAGGCACGAAGTAAGATCACAATTACCTTTCTTCTGAGTGCCCAAGGGCTGTCAGAACTTTTGGGGCATGTTTCTTCTATAGAAGTGTTTTTAAGTTTGTGCCAAAATAGGCCATTTTATCTCTGAGGTAGCAACCGCGAAACTCACACTTGAAGTTGAGAGTCACCATACTGATGATGCACATTACTTTTGAACTTGATTATTTGATAAATAGACATCTGCACACACAGGGATCAAAACTCCCTCCAAGTGTGACCACAGGGCTTTTGTTACCTTTTGTTTTGTATCATGGGTCAACAAAGAATTAGCAGATGTGTAAAGATGCTTGTGGTTGAATGGATGGTACCATTGGTTTCTCTTTAGACCATATGCTTCCCCCTGGTGTAGGGCAATGCATACTTCAGCTTTCCATTATGTACCCATACTCCTGGTGCTTCTCTTGAAGGCTCAGCTGCTATTTATATCAAAGGTGCCTGAGTGTCTATGTTCTGTAAAACCATATTATAACAGTTCATATTTGTAATCCAGCCCTGCCTTAATAAACTTACTCAACTGACTTCATTTCCTTTGGTCATCAATTTCTCTGCCAGTGTCTCTTCTCCAGTTCTGAGCTTATTTTCCATCTGGCTCTAATGTGTAATACTCTCTAAGCTTCTTGATTTATGCCTTCTCTACTGAGATACATAAATGCAATTTACACCTTGCTTTGGCATAGACTTCAGAATTTCAAAGGATTTTATTTTTGGCTTAGTTAAAAAAATATATATCACTCAGTTAAGTAGGAAATAATTCTTGTCCTTCCCAATGGTAATCCCTTTTGAATTTGTCTTTTGGGAAACATCTCTAATTTATAACCCTAAGGCAAGACAATCTCTTTGTCTCTCTGTTTCTGTCTCTGTCTGTCTCTGTCTTTCTCTGTCTCTCTGTGTATGTCTCTGCCTCTCTCTGTTTCTCTCTGTGTCTCTGTTTCTTTCTGTTTCTCTCTGTGTGTCTCTGTCTCTCTCTGTGTCTTTGTCTCTCTCTATCTATCTACCTACCTACCTACCTACCTACCTACCTACCTACCTATCTATCTATCTATCTATCTATCTATCTATCTATCTATCTATCTATCTATCTTTGCCTTTTTTTCCACCTTGGAAAAAGTCTTTAAGTTGGTGGATCCATTTAACTGACATGTTCTGTCTATAATAGTGGCAAATATCACATACAAACAACTTTACCATTATGGATCTACCTCCGAGACAGTGAAATATTGCAGATCCTTAATTATATTTAACCTTTATTGATTGGTTAAGCCCATCACACATAGACAACTTCTGTAATCATCAGAAACACTGATTAAGAAGCAGCTAAACATATAATATATACTTAATAAGTCAGTGTTCAGTGTTTCCTGGATGCAGTTTTCTTCCATAATGATATCTGGTTCAGTAATAATCTGACTGATAAGGAAAAGTCCAAGCAGTTCCTCAGGAATTAATTGAATCTTAATTTCTCTTCTCCAGTATATTAAGGAAACATTTCCTGCCCTGATGCTGGAGCTCATTCAGCCTGCACATATCTAAGTGTCTCAGTCAATGCAGAACTTACATCCTAATGAATAATCACTAGACTGGGAGGATAATGATACAACTTAGTTATCCTAATGCAGATGAGGAGTGCCAATGGATTATTTGTTTTTTATGCCACAAAAAAAGAATGAAAAGAAATAATAAAAATAATCATGGGAAAATGAAAGCAGTGGTGGAATACCCACATAAGGTTAATTCACTAGTGCCTAGGAAGACAGGGAAGCAGAGCAAGCCCGATTTCTTTCCTTCTTGTACAGTTTGATTCCACCCATTTATAATGGTTCCAAGTGAGTGAATTCTGTCCTACAGGCTACACTGGAAAACTGTGAAAAACTCTTGGAAATTCTCACAATACTGAGTGCTTTACTATTAGCCATTGAGGAAGAAGAAGTCTTCATATTTGCTGTATGGGTATAAACAGCCTGCAACATAACCCTTTATTCTTGACAAAACTGTCCGTCTTATGGTTGATATGTTTTACTACTAAATATTTTAAACTATCTTGAAGATGTATCAATGAATTGATGTATATGGTTTCTCCCTTAGACACCATAAATTTAGATGTAAGACTGTAGAATTCTATTATTAGCAAAAAAAAAAAAAAAAAAAAAGTCATCAGTGAGGCGTTGCTAATACCACCACCACCAACATAAAAATACACACTTTAAATAAACAAAGTGCCAAATATAAAACAGGGTAGTAAAAGCTTGAGTAAAGTAGAATAAGGCTGTGTTCAATGTCCTTCACTCACCAATGCTTGACTCACATAACTTCAAAATTAACAATTCCAGAGTTTGAGTCATCTACTGTTTTATATTTCTAATGAGGTACTTGAATGAAAATGTTCTTATTGGCTCAAATAGTTGATCATTTGCCTGAGTTGGTCAAGCTTTTGGGGGAGGTTTAGAAAGGATGACTCTGCTGCTAGAAATGTGTCATCTGACCATGATGGGCTACTTTATCTTCTGTGCTCGTAGGTAGGGGAGGAAGTGGTGGTGAGCACCTCCCCTTCCCAGCTGTCATGCTTGTCTGTGGCCGTGCCTTCTTACTCTGATGAATTTTTATCTATCTGGAGCTATAGCTAAATAAGCTCTTCTGTTCATTGCATTTGGTCATGGTGGCTTATCCCAGTAATCAATAGGTAACAAATAAATGTATTATTAAAACAGATAGCTATTAATGAAAACTCTCTTATCACCATATTGTTTATTCTCTTAGGATATTTTGCATGAATCACTTTAGAGGTAAGGAATCCCATAACTCAACTAAATTAACTGATTTAACTAAAGTGCTGGCTCATAGAGTCAACAATTATGTTTTTAATATTTATTTTATGTTATTTTTAATCATGTGTATATATGTGTGTGTTGAGGTATGTGTAAGTGAGTGTCATGCCTTCAGAGAGCCGAACAGTGTAATTGGATCTCCTGGAGTTGAAGATATATGTGGGTGCTGGAATGAAATTCAGGTCCTCTTGAAAATACAGGGAAACTTAACCACAGAGCCAACTCTTAAGCCCACATACTACTGTTTCATTTGTGACTAGTTTGTGCACTGAGAATATAGAAAAATTATAAGAAAGTATAAGAAAAAATTTAAAGTTCAAAATAGATTGTCAGGAGAAAGAGTGATCCAAGATGAAAAGGAAGTCATTTTTTACTTATTTCATACAAATCATAATCACCTCCTTTAATTGTGAGTTTATTTCCAAAATCATCTGGTAGAACCATGAAACCAACACACGCACACACACACACACACACACACACACACACACAATGAAACCCACAGAAATAAACCCCAAAACATATAGTTTTTAAGAAGTATTTTATTAAACGTGTTCACTGAATATTTCAGACAGGTATGTAATGCATCCTCATTATTCTTACTCCCTTTTCTTCACTCTCTCACCTCTGTCAGACCCTTTTTCTGCCTACAAATCACTCACCCACATTTCTGGCCTTTGCTTTGTGACCAATCACATTAAGTATGGGTTATCATTGTGGACATTCATTAGGAGATGGTTTAACCTGTACATATACTATCCCAGAATCCATCAGTAGCCAAAAGGCCAGCAGGTTGTGGTATGGCTCAGTGAAGTTCTTCTGATCCATAAAAAACAGAGTATAAGGCCAGGCTTTTGCAGAACTATTTCAGCTAAGACATGCTGAACTGTGTGATTTATGTACATATGTATGTATGTATGTATGTATGTATGTATGTATTTATGCATGTATATGTATATATTTATGCATGCTTGCATGTATGTATGTATATATGAATGCTTGTATGTATGTGTATATGTATGTAATGACTGTCCTATTGCCGTCCTTTTCCTTACCTTCTACTTTTTCCATTCCCTTACATTGTTTCTGCCTTCTCTTTTCCTATATTTTCAGACCTTTATCAGGGGTGACACTAAACTACTGTTAATGGCTGAACACTCGGTTGTCAGTTATTCTTAACACCTTATGCAGCCACAAGTATTTGCATTCTCTACAATTCACTATAAAGAGAAGCTTGTCTGGTTAAAGCTGAACATAGCATGTATCTATGACAACATACATAAGCAGGAATTTTTAGAAGGTGTTTGGGCAGCATGCCAATTTTACAATGCCGAGTTCCCTTCTAGGACTTAATACTTCTTCAGGATGAGGTTTCTCACTCTACTTACAGTATCAGACATCACTTCCTATTGTGGAATGGCCCTCAAATGCTGTCAGAGTGTGAGTGGTTGCCACTCTTGGGTGTGTTTTGCCTGACAAGTTTGATTTGTCAGAGAGGTGGGAAGGAACATCAATGACTTTTTTCTACCAAAACCCTATATAGAAGCTTTCAGTACTATGAAAATTATAAACACTGGGAAATTTTCCAGCTTGATTTACTCTATCTTACAACCAAGATTTATAGTGTATTCACATCAGGGTTTAATCTAGTTTGGTGAACACCCAACAGAAAGGGCATGGACTTGTCTAGTTGTAGGAATCCTTGACCAAAATTTATCCCATAGTTGGCATTTGGATTTCTGTTTAAAAAATACATGGTTCTTAGGAAGAACACTATGCAGCAACAAACAGCATTTCCCCTATGAATTTTGCTTTTATTTGTTAATTGGCATACAAAGTAGTAGGTTTCCATTGGCTTTTCTCAAACACCTTATTTTTGACAAAGGTGTCTAGGTAAAATAATGGTTTAATAGACACAGAAAATGATGAGACAGAAAACTGGACATACATAGGCATGAGAAAGAGATGAGACCCTTATTTTGTACTAGTTGTCAATTCATCTCAAAGTGTATTAAAGACACTAGGCCAGAAATGCTAACACAAAGGTGAAAATTTTATTGTAGTCCATCTTTTTACTAGGTCATTCTTGTTATAACCCATAATTCAAGGGGAGAAGCAGTAAAATCAAGGTGGCCCATTGACTTAAAAAGTTTCAAATTAGCAGGGAAAACATGGAAACAGCAACCTACATATTTGGAGAAATTAAGTGGAAACCATGCTTGAAATGAACAGTACAGAAACTCTAAGTGAGAATTTTTAAATGGATAAAGTAATAGAATAGTCATTGTCCTGAAGAAGACAAACAGATGGTCAACATGTACACAGAAAGTGCTCAGCATTGTTCGTCTAAAGAAAATATACATTAGAAGCAGAAGGCAAAAACCATTCAACACCTGCTCAAATGACAACCACAGGAAGATGGGATGCAGTAAATGCCTACATGAATGTGCATAAAGGAAAATCAATGCTTTTGATTCCACTAAAAATTGTGGCAGTCATCATGGAGAAGGAAGATCCTTGCAAAGTACAAACTCAAAACCTAGGAAGTATTGATCCCGCTGCAGAAAGACAAAGGTATCTGAAGAGCATGAAATAACAATCCTAAAAATATTGTGTCTCCTCAAAATAACTGCACATTAATCAAATTATAGGAATACTTTATTTGTTGACAGATAAAGAGATAAAGAATCAAGAACCTCCACACAAAACCAGATACATGGAAACTAATAGAAGAGAAAGTGGGGAAGAACTTTGAGCTCCAGGACACAGGGGGAAATTTCCTGAACAGAACACCAATGACTTTTGCTCTAAGATCCAGGAATCAACACATAGGACCTCACAAAATTACAAAGGTTCTATAAAGCAAAGGACACTGTCAATAGGACAAAATGGCAAGCAACAGATTGGGAAAAGATTTACCATCTCTACATTGGATAGAGGGCTAATATCCAAAATATACAAAGAACTGAAGAAATTAGAGTCTATAGAACTAAATAACCCTATTTAAAATGGGGTACAGAGCTAAACAAAAAATTCTCAGCTGAGGAACATTGAATGGCCGAGAAGCACCTAAAGAAATGTTTAATATTCTTAGTAATCAGGGACATACAAATCAAAACAACCCTGAAATTTTACCTCATACCAGTCAGAATAGCTAAGATCAAAAACTCAGGTGACAGCAGATGCTGGCAAGGATGTGGAGAAAGACGAACACTCCTCCATTTTTTGTGCCACTCCATTGCAAGCTGGCACAAGTTCTCAAGAAATCAATTTGGAAGTTCATCAGAAAATTGGACATAGTATTACCTGAGGACCCAGCTATACCACTCCTGGGCATTTACCCAAAAGATGTTCCAATGTATAACAAGGACACATGCTCCATTATGTTCAGAGCAGCCTCATTTATAATAGCCTGAAGCTGGAAAGTACCAAGATGTCCTTCAACAAAAGAATGGATACAGAAAATATGGTACGTTTACACAATGGAATACTACTCAGCTATCAAAAACAATGACTTTTTGAAATTCTTAGGCTAATGGATGGAACTAGAAAATATCCTGAGTGAAGTAACTAATCACACCACACACACACACACACACACACACACACACACACACACACAGAGAGAGAGAGAGAGAGAGAGAGAGAGAGAGAGAGAGAGAGAGAGAGAGAGAGAGAGAGAGAGAGAGAACCCACACATGGTATGCATTCACTGGTAAGTGGATATTATCCCAAAAATTTGGAAAACCCATGATAAAATTCATAGATCCTATGAAGCTCAAGAAGAAGGAAGATCAAAGTATGGTGCTTTGTTCCTCTTCAGAAGGGGAACAAAACGCTCACAGGAGGAAATACAGAGACAAATATTGGAGCAGAGACTGAAGGAAAGGCCATCCAGAGACTGCCCCACCTGAGGATCCATCCCATATACAGTCACTAAACCCAATAACCATTGCTGATGCCAAGAATTGCATGTTGACAGGAGCTTGATGTGGATGTCTCCTGAGAGGCTCTGCCAGAACCTTACTGATACCTATCAAGATGCTTGAAACTAACCATCAGACTGAGCACAGGGACCACAGTGGAGGAGTTATAGAAAAGACTGAAAGAGCAGAAGGGTTTTGCCACTTCATAGGAAGAACAATATCAACATTTCAGACCCCCAGATCTTCCAGGTACTAAACCACCATCCAACAAGTACACATGGTGGGGAGGGGGAGGGGACCCATAGATCCAATGGCATATATAACAGAGATGGCATTGTCTGGCATCCATAGGAGGAGAAGCCCTCAGTCCTGTGATGCTTTGTTTTCCCAGTATAGGGGAATGCCAGGGTATTGAAGTGGAAGTAGGTGATTGGGAGGGTGAGCATTTTCATAGAAGCAGGTAGTGAGGGGATGGGAAAGGGGAACCATGAAAGGGGATTAGATTTGAAATGCAAATAAATATACTATCCAACTAAAGAAAGATAAGAAATTAGTATAATACACAAGCTGCATGGTTTCTTTGCCCAAAATAGAATGGAATCATAACATTTATGACAACACAAATAAAATGAGGATATTAGCTTAAGCTAATAAAATATGTGATAGGAAAACTCTGGCATGGTATAATTTACATGCAAGACCTACAAAACATAAATCATAGAGGTAGAAATGAAAATGGTGGTCAGTCAAGGGAAAGTGAACAGTTGGGAGGACTTGGTCAAAGTTTATTGTAGATTAAATAGGTTGCTCTAATTGGTACTTGGTAAGTGGAGTTGGTAATTATGTGTTGTATCATTTAAATTAACAGATAAAATCTTGTGTTTTTACCTGGATCAAAAATGGTGACTATGAGAGAAAATTGTGTTCTTTAGCTTCACAACCATAATCACTTCCTAGAATATACATAACCAAAATGACATTCTAAAATGTACATGATTTTTGTTAAAAAAATAAGATGCAGGAGGTTTGGGATTTAAACTTAGTTATGGGATCATAAAATAAATCCAGTAAATATATCCGAATTGTACTTGGATTGTAAGGATAGGCCATGTTTTCAGTGTCAAACACAAAACAAAGCACATAAAACCTGTTAGAATGAATTCTTATACTTTACAACTGGCCTTGAATTCAAAGTGATTCTACAAGATGCCTATTATAAATGCTATTTACATAACTAATGCCTCATAATATTACACGAAAAAAACTATTACTGTCTAGAGAAAGTGTCATGATCCTAGTTTCATTTGAATTTGGGGCAAACCATCACATCCACTTCATTACTGAGTGAATGTTTCAAAGAAAAGATCAGTGTATCAAGATTTAAAAAAAAAAAAAAAAAAAAAAAACGAAAGAAGAAGAAATAGAGTGACATTAACACAACATTTACATCATGAGATGGTAAAAGAAGCTCCCTGACATAATAAAAGCCAACAGGCACTGACTGAATCCTACTTGCAAAGCAAGAGACCCGCCAAGGATCAGCAGATTTTATAAACAGAGAAAACCGCATTTCTTTAGTTTGTAGGTTGTGAATGTATCTTGTGGATTTTTTTTTTTTTTGATCATGGTCACCGTCACCATAGACTACACAGTACAGCCAGGCTGGATTCATTTTACTAGCCTGGACATTCCCTAAAATATCTTTGGATCTTTTTACAAGACTCTCAAACCAGCCTTAGTTCTATCAAGTTGGTAATAACAGCCTCTGAGGATTGCATCATTTTTAAGGTAATTTCATTGAAAGAAATAGTTCATGGTAATAATGTTAATGTTGTAGATCAGAGTTCTTCTAAAGGATGAAGGAAGAGCAACATGGGGGGCGGGTAGTCCAGTTCTCATTATAGCTCTTTTTGTTCAGAATACGTGGGCTCTTCAAGTGAAGCAACAGTAAGTTCTCAACCAGAGGATCGCCTGCTCATTACCTCAGCTTTGTTTCTCATACAATGATCAGGAGTTACATAGGTCTGAGAAGAAAAACTGTAAGGAACAAGAGCCAATCCTTTCATTTCAGTCTTTTCCTCTCCATGCATAGTGTGTCTCACAGGAACCTACCGTCCCACTTCTGTAACAGCAGGGGCGGCAGCTGTAGTGGGTCTCCCAAATCCCCATGCAGCCATCACAATGGAATAGAAGCCTTTTTCTTACCCACTTCTTCATAAGCCTGGCACTGTTCTCATGACTGCCACCGTACCTCTCCATACACCACGCAACCACAGACAACACCCTTTGTGCTTGGCAACTGACTCCTCACTTGAAGGAATAGCAGTAAGGCTGACAAAAATTTTCACATTCATTGTTAGTGATGGATGTCCCTATTGTCATGCACCAATGACCGTTCATGCAGAGTGTAGTTTTGTGCAGGCTCTAGAATGTTCAGGAAACTCCTAATATCTTAATAGTAATAAATATCGTAGTATATTTTTAAAAAACATGCCATTTCTTTGTTTTATAGTTCTTTGTTCCTTTGCTTGTTTGTTTATTTATTTATTTTGTGGGGGGTGTGAGTGTGTGTGAGTCTGTAGATCAGATGACATCATGAGGGTTGAATCTCTTTTCTACCTTGTGCCCAGATATTGAACTCAGATTATTAAACTTGGTGGCAAGTTCCTTTACTCCACTGACCATCTCCCTGGCCCATTTTTACTCATTCTTTTTTGTTTTTGTTTTTGTTTTTACCTTAATTTCCTATTTTCATGCAAGTGAAATAAGAAAGCAAGTTCAAACAGGATGAAAATGTGATGCTCTGAAGCATCGAAGTTAAATGAGCAGACAGATAATGCATCAGCTCTGTTTGTAAGTCATCTAGATTGTATCAGCAAGCTTAGAATGAAACCATCATCTTCATAAGATATTAGGCTCATCTACTGCCTTTCATAGTGATGCCGTATGATTTTTCTTTTGAAAAATAAGGAAACTAGTTTCATGGTCACCATTTAATAAGCCCAAGTGTCTGGTACGTAACCCATTGATGCTTCTGGTCCATTTCAGAAAAAAGTGAAATAAAATGAGATCTAGTGACATTAATTTCTGTTCAATTTTGTGGAGTTTGAAGAAGAAAAGTGTTGTTTCAGATGATATTGTCTTTTTGAGTCTACTCAAGCACTATGATAAAAATGATTTGAGTTTTAAAGCAAGTTAAAGTTTACAGCTGTATAATAATTTTAAAACATTTCAGTGGTTGTAGTTAAACTTCAGTAAAACTGGAAAGCTAAAAATTTAAATTAATAATTAATAAAAATTGCAGAGAAATTTAGCATTTTAAAGATTTATGATTTTCAAATTTTATGCCAAATGTTCACTTTTCTTTTCATTATGTAACAATAAATACAGTTCTAAAATTAGAGGATCTATTGCCTGCTGCAACATAGTGTCTTCTTGATGTAACAGGAAAGCTATTCCCATAAAATCAAGACAATATGGTTCCTTAAGCCAGACCTGTAAGGCACTGAGGTGGGAAAGGGTGGTTAGAAGAGGGAGCCCCTTCATAGACGAAATGGGAGGGGGGCAGGATGGATTTGGGGAAAAGAGGATAACATCTGAATTGTAAAGACAGAGAATATCCAATTTTTAAAAAGGGTTTTTAAAAAGATAGGTAGGTATATTTATACATAGCTATGGTCTGGGCTGGGGTGGGGCTGGGCTGGGCTGGGCCCTAAAAGCCTTCATTTCAATTCTTAGGTCTTTAATTACCTAATGTAACCTTCATGCTTCAACATTTTGTACTCATACATTGAATTCTGGAACACCTCCAAGAATCTGATGCTCATGTGTTAGTGACTTTCCTCATGCCCTTAAAAAAGTACAACTATTTGGTTCTCTGAATCACAATTATGTACATTTAGAGTACTTCCTAGATATATGCTTGAATGCATATTTATGTATGCGTGTATATATATACTTAAGTATAACAAGTCCTATATATTTACAAGACTTTTTCCCGTACTGTTCTATTATTTCTATAAATATGTTGCCTTTTCATTAATTAAGCATTTTGGCGAGAAAATTAGGGGAGGGGGATAAAGAAAAAAAAATACAAAAAGAAAAAAGAAAACACCAGTCCACATGCCAAATGCAGGTGGGGAATTTTTTACAAAGCATTGTAGGCGATCAGTAACTTTTGAGAGAATAAGACCCTGATCCAAACCAAATATAATTAAAGAAATGAAAAAGATTGCACACTACACACAGACCCACACATGCGCACGCACACACACAGGGTGTGTGACAGAGACAGACACAGACACAGAGTAAACACTTGAGCATCTATGAGCCAGTGTGGATTATTGCTACTTCAACGGTGGCAAAAGCAATAATGGATGGATAAAGATATCATCTTGTACTTAAACAGCAATAATGATCAATTTTGCTTATAGATCTTCATTTTGCCACAAGTCAGCAGGAAATGCCTGGCTATGATCGACACATGGTTTTAACAAGAATATAGCTTCCGAATGCAATACTTTGGGAAGTCTGGTGTTGAATGATAACCAGATACCTTTTGTCTAGGGTTGGGAAATTCAGCTTTTATGTTGTCAATCATCAGATCTTCCCTAGCATGCTTACCGTAGGCTGCTTATGCATTCTAAAATTTGGGGATAAGGTTTCGGGGTAACCACCTCATTAATGTCATAAAACAAGCTACACTAACCTTTATGGCTGTCCCCATAATCTCATAGTTTGATATTGCATTATGCTTATATGATTACCCAGATTCAAAGGAATCGTGGGTTGACTCTACTTTTTAATTGAATAACTGTCAAAGTCATCATGATAGGGTGTGGCCATACTCAGAAAACATTTCCCACATTTTTGAAATTCTTTAGTAGCAGGACTTTTTCCTTCATCGGTGAGGGTGATGTTCTTTGTATGATAAGACGTGTGCCCAGCACAGTGGAGAGGAACACTGCCATCCATTTGAAGGAGCTTTGATTAAGTCAGCTAAGACAGCAGTTTCCAAAAGCAGTCTATGTTTTTGTATGTGACCCAGTCATCAGTAATAAACTTAATTCTCCAGGTTGAACATCTGACCAGTGAGATACTAGTATCCAGAGAGTACATGCTCTGCTTCTGTAAGGAACATGCCTAGTAAACCACAAGACTTTTATATTTGAAAATATAACAAAATTAGAAGTTTTATCATAGGGCAGCCCTGAACTGATTTTGTTATGTTCCACATAGCGTCTGACATTGCATTACACATGTGGGTCATTCATGACATGGGTTGATGATGAACTTCTATTGTAAATCCTTTCTAGAATTAAAAGTGTGTCAATGTGTGGCTTGAGTAACAGAACTGGAGTCCTATTTTGATTTTATTCATTTAAAAATATTTATGGAGAATACTCAAAATCATAGATTTTAATTATGAGTTTTGAGGGAAGAACAGAGGAGAATGAATAAATTCCCAATCATTGATTTCAAAGTACATGAGTTGAGGGTAAGAGACATAATTTAAATCTGTTTATTCAACTGAAATATATACAGCACTGTGTACAAAGACTTTACCCTTCATCCTTTAAGAGAAGGTACTGTATCACTTTGGAATGTAATGGTCGATTAACTCATATACAGGCCAAGGTCTTTAGTGAATGACTTTTATCCAGTCTCGGGGAGTCTGCCCAGTAAGTATGCTAACTGGAAATGGCTAGAAGCTTCTGGAAAGAGCAGAAAATCAAATGAGAAAAGTGTCTCTTTCATATTGGCCTATTTTTCTTAATAAATGTTTAATACAGGTGGGCCTTTATTAAGCCCACCTGTACATGATATCACCTTTAAGCGGGCTGTCCTGGGTTTTATGAGAAAGCAGGGTGAGTAAGCCCCAGAAAGCAACCTTAGGAAGCAGTATTTCTCCACAGACTCTGCTTCAACTCCTGCCCCCAGGCTCCTGCCTGAGTTCCTGCCCTCAGTTCCCCTAATGATGGAAGGAAAACTGACACAAACTCTTCCTTCCCACACTGCCTTGACCATGGCATTTATTACAGCAACAGAGAAAAAGCACAGACTAGAAATGGATGCTAAGACATGGGGTATACCATGTTGTTTGGTGGACATTTGTGGAAGTGTTTGACATGTTAGGCAGGAAAAAACCATTGTGTGCTCAAAGTCTATTCTAATACTCTGTGTGTTTGTTTGTTTGTTTGTGCCTATATGTAATTTTTATACTTTAAAATTCACTTATTAGAATAAAAAATATTGTAATTGTTTGGGGACCCTTAATTTCTTGTTAACCTATTCACCAAAATGGCGCTGGGCAATATACTTCTAAATAAGATTATCAAAACTTTTTGTGCATTTAAATCACAAGTTTCTTTCCAATTGTAAAGACAATTTTTCTTTTTTTTCTATACTATACAAATAATGAGTTATTTTTATCTTTCTTATTTGTGTGTTTTTAGAATTTATATATTTTTCTTTTTATATTGAATATTTTATTTACTTACATTTCTAATGTTATTCCCTTTCCTGGTTTCCTCTTTGGAATCCCCCTATCTCATCCTCCCTCCCCCTGCCTCTATGAGGGTGTTCCTTCACCCACCCATTTGCTCCCATCTCCCTGCCCTGGCATTTTTTAACTGGGCCATTGAGCCTTTACTGTTCCAAGGACCTCTCCTCCCACTGATGCCTGATAAGGCCATCCTTTGCTATAGATGTTACTAGAGCCATGGGTCCCTCCACGTGTACTCTTTCGTTGGTGGTTTAGTCCCTGGGTGCTGTGGAGGGTCTGGTTGGTTGATGTTGTTTTTCCTGTCCAGTGGCAAACCCCTTCAGCTGCTTCAGTCATTTTTCTAACTCCTCTATTGGGGACCCCATTCTCAGGCCAATGGTTGGTTGAGAGCATCTGACTCTGTATTTCTCAGGCTCTGGTAGAGCCTCTCAGGAGACAGCTATATCACACACCTGTCAAGATGCAATTCTTGGCATCCACAATATTGCCAGGTTTGGTGACATTATGTGGGATGGATCCTCTGGAGGGGCAGTCTCTGGGTGGCATTTCCTTCAGTCTCTGCTCCAAACTTTGTCTCTGTGTTTCACAGGAGGAAATACAGAGATAAAGACAAATTCCTAAGGAATCGCATGAGAACCTGCCATGATCACCAACATGGCTTGATAGCTTCCTTATATTTTTATCTGTGTAAAGTTTTCTAGGCCTTCCATGAGGATCACAAAGTAGCAAGAGCATTATCAATTCTCTGTAAATTAAATAGTCAAATGCTTGGGTCTTTCAGCATTTCAGGCAGAAGTTGTTAACCCATACGGTGTTAAATACAGTAACAGAATACCAGAAAGAGCAGAGTTTGTTAGAACAAAGGATACATCAATTTCTGTTTTGCAGAATAGAAGTCCAATGCCAAGGGCCATGTATCTATTTCCAAACACCTGTCTCCTTCTGCCCCATGGGAGATTTTGTTTAACTATAAACTCACTCTTGCAATAGCTAACTTGAATGGTGATGGCGACATTAACTCAATAATAAGGGCACGAAACTCACAACCCAAGTATATTTTGTGACATCTAATTTGAATGTCTGCCTGACATAACTAGGAAAGGGGCCTTTTAGTTGAATAATTGTTCCCATAAGATTGGCCTGGGACAAGTCTGTGGGGCATGTTCTTATTACTGATTTATGTAGGAGGTTCCAGCCTACAGGAAACTGTGGTGTCTAAGGTGTAGATAAGCAAGCCTGAGGAAGCATTAGGTAGCCGTCCTATAAGCTTGAGTTCCTACCTCCAGTTTCCTGTGCTGGCTTTCCTCAGTGAAGGACTATAAACTGTAAGTATAAGCCAAATAAATCTTTTCTTCTCCAACTTGCTTTGTGCCCTGGTGTTTATCAGAGCAATAGAAAGCAAACAAGAATTATCTTGAAGGTAAACTTCCTTGACATTGTACCTTCGGAGATTAATTCAGTAACACATTGACCATATCATGTATATGTGAACCATAGCAAAGGGTTGTTTCCTTATCTCTTAACTCAGAATCCTATTTTGAATAAAATAAAAAGAAAACATTTTACTCCTTATGGAATCATTTTTTTCTAAATAAAAAGAAGTGTTATCTCCAATGAAAATCAGGAAAGCTGATATTCTACCTACCAGACACCTCTAATGTTGTTACGCAGATGCTAGACACATCTCAAACTCTGTTCAGGCAAGGGGGCTGTCTATGCTTTCTATCAAATGGATGTGTAAATAGAAATTATTAATTTATAAATTAGTTGTTAGAATTGCTGTGATTTAGATTTTGTCAACTAGTATATTCTTGGGTTATTTTCATTATTTTAAACATTATTGTACATACAAGAATACTACATGTACTGTTTTGAGACAATTTTGAATACTTTAAAATGTCTTGAAGATTGTGTAAGAGTGTGTTTGTATGTGCATATCTTATGGAAATACATTTTCTACTTGCACCATTTGGTTCCTAGGATCAAACTCATGTCTTCAAGCTTGGCATTATACACCCTTCCCAATGATATCTCAGTAGCTTCTTGCATCCTAAATTAAGCCAAATTTACTTCTTAAACAGACTGCCAGTCTTAAATGAGAGAATGTATAAATGAAGCTGAAGTGAGATTAATACTCTTTTTACTGAGTTGTATAGATTTCTCTTAATAATTCAAATTTTCATCCTTATGTCTCTCTTGACTTGCTTTTCAGATAAAAGTGAAGTTAAACTCTATTATATTTTATAATTATCCATTTCAATCTGAAATGATAGGATTTGTACCAGGATTTTATGACTTAACTATTCTGTTCCTAAAATGAGTTGTTTGCATGATATATATTTTTTGTTGTTACTTTGATTTGAATTATTTTCCTGAAGTGAAAGACCAGTGTGAATTTGCAAAGGCTCCTGTTTCCTATGAAAATACAAACTCGTGAAAAAAATCCTGTAATACAGCTGCATCACAGAGACCCTTAAATCAAGAGTAACCTGGTTGTATTGACATGAGTG
This sequence comes from Micromys minutus, assembly GCF_963924665.1. NCBI lineage: Eukaryota > Metazoa > Chordata > Mammalia > Rodentia > Muridae > Micromys > Micromys minutus. The sequence goes on along the minus strand of NC_137955.1, from coordinate 44,152,740 downwards.
TGAGAGGTCATGTCAAGGTTCTGGTGTGTATAATAAATTATCACTTCACTACTAAACGTTTGTAGTGCAGTAACTCCATTTTTATTTTCAAATTCTCCCCAAATCCTTCTCAATTTCCCAAAGAGATACGCTAATAATGTTAGCAATTTCACATTCCTCCCCCAACTCTGGGAATCACCACACAACAGTGATATCATCAGCATATACTCCATTATCTCAGACCACATTAGAATAATTGGCAGAAAATGTGTCAGATACTTCAATCTTCTCCTGATGATTTATAATGGAAATGGAAACATGACTAATCTCTCTTGTGTAAGTCTTGAAAAATATTAAAATGTGGTATTAGGAAATGCTTAATTTCACTGTTATCATGTTGTATAGGATCAATAAAGGCATCTGTGTCTCTCAACATAGAATCAAAGTTTTATAAGAATGTTTAAACTGTATCAAGTGATATTTATCTTTAGAGAAGATAGTTTTTAATTGCTTAGAATTTTCAATTAATTAACTATAATTCTAAATAAGTATAATTACATGTCCTTCACTTGTTTTTGGTTATCCTTTGCCTCATACAGTTAGACGTGCACTTACCTTGAGACTGGCAAAAGGACAGTTTGGATGCTTCCTCTTCACTCCAGTCTCTACTATAGAAGATGATCTACTTGGCTTTCTATTGTGTGGCTAACACCAGGACTAAATGTGACTTGGGAAGAAGGGGCTTTACAACTTGTTGCAATTTGTTACAACTTGCAGTCCATCATGAAGTAAAGTCAGAGAAGAAACTCAAGGCAGGAATCTGGTGCCAGGAACTGATGTATAGAACCTGTTATGTTGTTTGCAGTTTTGTTCACCACAGCTGGATAAGCTTGCTCTCTTATATGACACAGGACCACCTCAAGAATAGCATTACACACAGTGGGCTGGGCCCTCCCATATTAATAGCTAATCACAACCAAGCCCTACAGACTTGACTACAGGCCAGTTTTGATGGAGGTATTCTCTCCGTTGAGATTCCCACTTCTCAAATTGCTTTAGCTTGTGTGAAGTTGACAAACAAGCAAACAAACAAAAAACAAACAAATAAACAAATAAACTAATTTCTACACAAAACCAAAGCCCACAAAACAGAGTCATTATTGCCATAGGACTATTGCTCTCAATACATGAAAGAAAAAAATGTGATATTTCTGTAAACACCCATTTAATCCTCCCAACCAACCTGAGATATGAAGGAATTGGTTTGACTTCTGCTTATTATGCTACTGTTGGCTACTGCTGCCGCTACTGGTGCCTCTATAAGTCATTCTTGAAGTTCGTGAAAGCTCTGTGGGAACTTACAATATTCTAATACAGGGAAAAGATTCAGCAGGAGAATACATCACAATGCAAATGGTATAAGAGGAGTGGGAGGCACAGTTGCATTAGAGGTTGAAATGGTAATAGGAAATGAAGAGGATAAAGGATACAGAATATGTGGCCTAAGGTTACAGCACATGAAAAACCTTGTTATTCCATTAGTTTGCGTGTTTATATGTGAAATTACATATTATATATATGCTCATATGTAAATATACACTATATGAATATGTATTTTATATATAAATTATTATGATTACATAAATAATATATTTGAATTTTATATATTTATGTATATTTATGTATGGATTTGAGGAATATTCCCCTACATAGAAGGACAATGTTATTCCTAAGAGACAGGTATTATTGAATGAAATTTTTAGTGTCAGCCACAGGTTGCCTCCCAACAAGTTACTGGCAAAGGAGGGCTCAGAGGCATCTAAAACAGCACAGGATGTTTTCTTTCCTCTTTGCCTTCCATTCTTTTGTAATACATTTACTTTGGACAGAGACTATAGAAAAATCAACTTTAACTGGACCAAGAAATCCCTCCTTGCTAGCTAGCTTACATAGTATTATAAGGTATGTGCAGGCTTTGGGGGAGAAAATACATCAGTGATTTTACCCAGTGCTGTAACCTGGCATTATTATACCGACCAAACAAGGTATGCCCGGTAGCGCAGTAAAAGTACTCTGTGAATATGCAGTGTGTTCCACAGGCAGGATTCAGGCTTGGAGCGAGAAACTTGCTAAAAAGGCCATGATTGTGGAGACCACAGGCCCTGGGGATATGGGAGAAGCTCTCCTTACAGTTTTGACAACTGTGTTGGCAAAGCATACTTTTATTCTTTTTCTTTATTTTTCCACATTACATCCCCTCACTGCTTCCCTCCTGGTCATCCCCATCCCACAATTCTTCCCCCTCCCCCCTCCCCTTTCTGGCACATCCAATGTATTTGAAGCCAGACAAGGTATCTCTGTTAGAAGAATGTTAGAAGAATGGACAGGCAACATCTCTTGTGATACCCCAATCTCTGCTCCTGTTTTTCAGAACCTACATGAAGACCAAGCTGCCCATATACTACATATGTACAAGGGGGCCTAGGTCCAGCCCCTGTATGTTCTTTGGTTGACAAAACAGACTCTGAGAGCCCCAAGGGTCTAGGTTAGTTGACTCTGTTGCTTTTCCTGTAGAGTTTCTATCCCCTTTGGGGACCTTCAATCCTTCCTCCTATTCTTCCATAAAAGTCCCCAAGCTCCATTCACTGTTTGGCTGTGGGTGTCTGCATCTGTCTGAGTCAGCTGCTGGGTGGAGCCTCTCAGAGAACATCATGTACCTCTCTGTAAGCATAACATAGAATCATTAATATTAATCAGTGATTGGAGCTTGCCCATTGGGATGGACTTCAAGTTGAGAGAGTTATTGGCCAGCTATTCCCTCAGTCTCTGCTCCATCCTCTGTCCCTGGCTTTCTTGTAGACAGAATAAACTGTCGAAGCATATTCTTCATAGTTACGTTTATGTCAATAGAATTATGTTGTTTTAAGCTTTGGTCTAAAATGCAGTGGTGGTTGTTAATGAAGAGACTTACAAGTGCTCAAAGTACTGAGTGAAAATAAAAGTGCTCAGCTCTGGGTAGGTCATCCATGTCAGTCTCTAACACCTAAGGTTCAAGGACTTTGAGAATGAGGACCAGATAGAGACTGGAGCCATACAGTCATCACTTCTGGGCATGACAAGCTCCTACACACATCAACTGCTGCCAGATGTGGTGAACTGAACAATACCTGCCAAGACAAAGCCAGTCAAAATTTAGCATAAATAAAAGGAGGGTCCTTGAAGGCTCCACCCCCATTGGAAAAGCTATTGGCAGTTTATAGCTGCCAGGGGTCAGAGAGTCATTCATCTTTGGTTATGTAGTGACTGGTAATATACACAGCAACTTCCAGCTCAATGGTTTTCAACCTGTGAGTCACGATCCCCACAGCATCTTGGATTAGATATCCTAAGTATCAGACATTTGCATTATGGTAAATAATAATTTACATTATGAAGCAAAATTATAGTTATGAAGTAGCGACAAAAATACTTCTTTTCCTCTCTTACAACTTTATTTAAAATAAAAGAGTGATAAATATACAGATCTTTAAAGGCATTTTGGCATAACACTATATGAATATTTTTTGTCAGTACTTAATGCTTTTAGAGGTTTGATAGCATGCATTGAAATCCCTCTAGTTACCATAAGCATGAAGTACATGTAGGACAGAATGTAACATGGAAACAGTTTTCTTGGTGAGTATGGATTAAGCATAATGATCTTTGAATACCCAAGATCACCACAAGACTATATTCTTAGCTCTTGGATTATTAGTGATTTAAGGTCCAGATGTACCACACTCTGAGAGGGTGCTATACATTTATTGTTTTTTCTAAGAAGGACTGAGACTTTCATTTTTTGGCCTTTGTTTTTCTTGAGCTTCATATGGCCTCTGAGTTGTTTCTGGGATGATCAGAGCTTTCTGGGGTTACTATCTAATTATCAGTGGTTGGGGGTCACCAGAAGAAGAGGAAGCTTGCGAGCCACTTTCCTAATGGATTACCACATGTATGTAAAGAAAGCACTGATTGAATTCACCTGTTATTAATTTTAAAAAGAAGACAGGAAGCCAGGAGGGAGAAGGGGTTGAGGTGACTTGTTGGAGGGAGAAAGTAGGGGATGGATATGATCAAGTTGCTTAGTTTAAATAATGTATCTTTCTTTCTTTTTTTTTTTTATAATGTATCTTTCAAAGAACGAAATTTTATCTTTAAAAAGTTACAGTCAAGAGATACAATGTAGGCTGTAGACAGGCGTCAACCAAAGAGCAGGAAGAACAATGGGTAGCTACTGTTGCCACTAGGAATGCTTCAAATTCTAGTAAGAGCAGAGTGTTGTCATGAACAGCAGCAGAGAGTACAGGAACAATAATCAGGGGCATGATCTGTGTTTCATGCAGGTTCAAAGGTAGTGATGGCGAGTTGGAGACTTGTGTTTCCAGGCTTATTCGGAAATGACCTGGGTCAACATCAGTGGAGGTCGCCACCAAGGGCAAAGGAGCTATTTGAGTTTGAATGCAGTGTTTCCTGGTTTCTCTGGCTTACTTTATGAGGAGTGCTCACACAGGTACAGCTTTCACTCTATTTGACACAATGTTCAGGCTTTTACAACCCAACCATCCATCAGCCATCACCCCGACTTTTCTTACAAATAGGTGTGACCTTGAATAAAACTGCTTTCTCCAGTCAAGGTAATTTCCAAAAGGAAACAAAAATAATCCAAGAAACAATAAAACCATTTGATTGATATTTGTTAGTGGCTCCCACAGTAGCTGAGAAATAGCCACTCCATAATGAAAGAAATCATGCTGTTGCAATACTGTATTCCTTTCAAGCTGTCTGCGAGTTCCAGGTCCCCCTTCCTTTGTATCTCTGGAAAAGTCCTTCCATAGTCTCTTAAGCTAATACTTCCAGGATGAGTGACACCATGTTTCAAATGTTTAAAAGGTATCATGTGACAGAGAATGTTTTTAAGGATTTTAAGAAGTTACAGCCTGGGCCTCTGTGAACTCTATTGGAGGATGCCCCTGGAGGTCATCCTGGGTGTTGATCCATCTGGTAGTCTCACTGTCTATGCACACTCCCCAGTAGTTCAAACAGACCCACATGTCTGAAAAGGTCAACTCTCTGGTCCCCCACTGTTTTATTCAGGGTTCTTTGCTGAAACCGAGCCAAAGGAAACAATCTGTGTTACAGAATAGAGATTTGTTGAAAACTGGCTTACAAAATTATCCTTAGTTCAATGATGCTGGCTGTACACTAGAGAAGTAGAGGGCCTGGTAGCTCTGTAGTTCTGGATGGTGCCCGAATCTCAGGCTGCACTGAGGGCTTCTGCAGAGTGACTGATCTTACTGGGCTCTGACAAAAGCAAAGGTTGGTAACAAGAATGAATATATATATGCATTAACCAGCAAGAATCAGAGCTTGGCAGGTTAAGATTAGCGCTCTCCCTAAGACCCTTTCTGACTATATCCCCAAGAGCAAGTTTTGCCCATTTGTGGACAGGCTTTCCACTTGTTCAATTCTTCTAGGAATTATCCTCACAGATGTGTCCAGATGTTTGTGTTTTAGTTGATGCCTGATCCGATTTAGTTGACAGTCAGGATTAATCATCATATCAGTGCAGCCACAGGTGTGGCTTCCAAGCATTTGCTATCAGTAGAAGTGAGACAGTAGCAGAAGCCCAAGAGGCTAGTTCTCATTAAACCCATGCTTTTCTATCTCCATCACATTATAATGGCAATATGTCCTCCAGATTATCAGAATCAACTATGGCAGCAATGATAATGTCTTCTTTTCTTGTTACATGCTAACAAAACATGAAGAACCCCCATCCCAATCCCTGGAGAGACAACAAGTAGTTTTTTGGTAATTTTTTTTTCTCCTTAGGTTTTCATCATGCATAGGATATTCAAGGTTACAATGAAATGCCCAAGCATCCTGCTGTATTGGTAAGTTAAATACAAGACAGCTCATAATTGGAAGTTCTGACTGTTTGGTCACCTAATGTCCTGGGACAAGCAGAGAGTTCACAGTTAATTCTTCAAAAGCTAGAAGGCTGTACTTTCTCAGTAGAGCCTTGAACACACACACACACACACACACACACACACACACACACACACACACACACACACACACCATGTGAAATCTCCCATCATTTCTATCTGTAGTACAGTAGTCCTCAACCAAGATAGTATTTTTAGTTGCAAGACTTTGGTGACATTTGGAAATATTGTCAATACTTGGAAGCAGAGTGCCTTTGTCACGAGGCAGATGGATACTAAAGATACACCTAACACAGATCATTTACAAGAAGGTTGGACATAGTCACTGATTAGGTCAGAGGTCACCTTCTATTACAGACTCATCTAGAAGGTGACTAATAACTATCCACCCAATTTTCCCCAGGTCCTGTGGTCTTAAGTGGACAGATTGAGGAAGCACAAATGCCAGCTACAACTATGATCATTTCTACAAGGCAAGAGTGCAATGAGATTATAGCAGAAGATTTTTGTTTAAGGCAAAGGTTCTTTTTTTCCTTATAAGACTATATGCTTGGAAAGTGGTATTTGTATTATTTAACATACTTATCTTCTTGGAACTGTTTATCTTCTGTGTTGATTCAAATCTCTGTCTGGAATAATTTTCCTTCGGCTTGAAAAGTTTCCTTTGACATTACTTACAAAGTCCACCCCGTGAAATGAATTCTCTGAATTGTTGTTTATTTAAGGATGTGTCTAATTTGCCTGGATTCTTGAAGGCGTTCTCTGCATTTTTAATACTTGGTAGAAATTTTATAAAGCATTTTAAAGATAATATTTAATATTCCTTTTGGGTTAGTATTTTCTGATTAGGAACCTAGGATACCTGGGTAGATATATTTGTATTCTACACACTTTCAGGATGAAGTAAAGACATCATAGAACTTAAATAATGTATGTCAAATCAGCCATGATGACAGGCATCTATAGGTACAAAGTGTTGGGAGGCCCAGACAGAAAGATTTCTAAATCCAGAAATTTAAGGGCAGGTTGAGCAACCTAAAGACTTCCTCTGTCTCTCTGACTCTGACTTTGTCACACACACACACACACACACACACACACACACACACACACACGATACCACACATCCACAAAGGGCAATAGAATTTGTGGGTAGTGTACAGACAGACTTATCACTAAGGTGGTTGTTATATAAGGAGTTTGATGACTCAGACAAGTATTAACACTGACCCTAGGTTTCTCCAAAATAGTTTTCTCAATTTAAAAAAGAAGGAACAGTGTCTAAAAATTGTTAAAGACTCTTAATCATATTTGTTACATATACTATTAGCCTTCAAATATAAACTATGATCATATCCCTTGTATTGTGTTTTCCAGATTGAGAAGGATATTTGACAGTGAATAACGAATATGGAAATATAATTACATGATTAATTAAAAATGTCACACAATTTCTTATAGAAAACTAAAGGGAACTAATCGTATGTATACATAAATTATGAGCATTATTAAACATGAAGATGCTATTTTTATTAATTTTGTGTTTTTCCTTGGCACTGATTAAGCAGAGAGGCTCAAATTACCCTCCAGTCACCTTCCCACTGATGTGCAAACATAACCCCTATTTTGTGTCTAGGTCATGATTGTGTTAAGTTGCACAACTCCAATTAGTTGTGCTTCCTGCATCTCCCAAGTACATAGGACCGTGGTACGTATCTATACCATTTGGCTGAAGTTATAATTTTGAAACAAGAAAAGGTTGAAAGAAATATGAATTCAAATATTGTTAATTTTTTATGTAGAGAACTCTTCACTAAACAGTACCTAAATCTAAAGATTCATTTTTAAAAATTAATTTATTTACATTCCAATCTCTGTCCTGCATCCTAGTATCCCCCTATGGTCCATCCCTCCATTCCTCCTCCCTTTCTTCTCTGAGAGAGTGGAATATTCCCTGTGTATGCCCCAACCACAGCACATCAAGACTTTGCTGTTTTAGGTGCATCCTCATTCACTGGGAACAGACAAAGTAGCTGATATGCCATGGCCTCGGTCCATTTCCTGTATACTCTTTGTTTAGTGGCTCAGTCTGAGAGCTGCTAAGTATCCAGACTAGTTGTTTGTTGGTCTTCCTGTGGAGGTCGTATTTCCCTCAGGGCCTCAGTCCTTTCTACATTCTTCCATAAGTGTTCCTGGCCTCTGTCTAGCATTTGACTGTGGGTGCATGCATCTGTTTCAGTCAGCTGCTGGCCTGAGCTATACTCCCATCTGCAAGCATAACAGACACTTGTGTTAGTACCATTAGTAGTGCCAGGGATTTGGTGTTTGGCCATGAGATGGGTCTCAAGTCTGGCCCATTGTTAGCTGGCTATTCCTTCAGTCTCTGCTCCATCTTTGCCTTTGGATTTCTTTTAGACAGGACAAATTTGGGGTCTAAAGTTTTGTGGGTTGTTTGGTGTCTTTATCTCTCCACTCAGGGTTCTGCCTAGCTACAGGAGGTTGCCTCTTCTAGTTTTGTGTCCCCACTGTTAGGCTACTCTCTTTGGGTCACCTGAATTGACTCCTTGGAGCTTCGCCTATCTCAGGGCTCTTGTACTTCCTAGAGATTTCCTTCCACCTCTGCACGTCCAGCACCTGTAGAGTCCCATCCCTTCTTCGGTCCCTCTGTCCCTCTCTTCCATCTCTCCCCACACCTGATCCTGACCTCCCAACTCATCTCCTCAGCCCCTCTCCCCCACCAGATTCCTTCCTCCCTGTGCCTTCTATTTTATTCCCCCTTCTATGTGAGATTTATGCATCCTCACTTGGCCCTTGCTTTGTGTCTATTTTGATTGGGTTGTGGGCTGTCTTATGAGCATTCTGTACTTTTTGGCTAATATGCAGTTATCATTGAGTACATGTCCTTTTGGGTCTGAGTTACCTCACTGAGGATAAAATTTTCTAGTTCCATCCATTTGCCTGCTAAATTTATGATGTCCTTGTTTTTAATAGCAGTGTATTTTTCATTGGTAGAAGTACCACATTTTCTGTATGGATTCTTTGGTTAAGAGACACCTAGGTTGTTTCCAGTTTCTGGTTATAACAAATAAAGCTGCTATGAACATAGTGGAGTATGTGTAGTATGGTAGAAGATTTTCTGGATATATACACTGGAGCAGTATGCTGGGTCTTCAGGTAGAGCGATTTCCATTTTTTCAGAGAAACTACAATACTGAATTGCAGATTAGGTGTACAAGTTTGTAATCCCACCAGCAAAGATCTACTTTATTTTATTCTCACAACTTTAAAACAATTTCTCTACTAATTAGTGATGTAGTATAATATTATATCATGTCTCTAGTTATAAAGAAGAGAAAATAAGTAAACAATGTCATTGTTGACATGCTTTGGACTCTGTGCATCATTTAGGGTTCATAAAACTTAGGATGTAAGGAGATATAAACACTTTGCCTCCTCTGGCAAGTAAACCTGCAATTGAAATTCAGAAAACATATAGTGCCAATGATCTGTTTTCAGCATGAATCTCACATATTGAGTGATCATCCTCTGATTTATATAATATCCAGGTTTGACTAGAGTTTGTGCTGAATCTCTCTCTGCATATCTGTGCCCTGGTTATGTTTTGTTCTTTGGTCCCAACAAGGGAGCTTTGTAATGGACAACTAAAAATTTACAAATGTTCTTTATTATTATTATCATCAGCATTGCTTCATCTTCAGGTTCATGAACAATGATACTGGTTTTGTTACTTTGTGACATTGTGATAAGACACCTTGACCAAGGCAACTTACAGAAGAAAGAAATTATTTGAGGATTGAAGTTTCAGAGGGTTTGAGTTTATAGACATCATGGCAAGCATGCATGACTTGGGGCAATAGCTGAGAACTCACTTTTTTAAAAAAGCTTTTTATTGATTCTTTTTGAGTTTCTTATTATGCACCCCAGTCCTGCTCATCTCTCATCCCCTAATATCTCTTCTTTGCCCTTACAAAGTTCCTCACCAAGCACACACACACACACACACACACACACACACACACACACACACACACACACTGCCACCGCCACCAAAAACAAAGCACAAAAAACCATCTCATCATGGAAGTTGAAGTATGCCACAGTTTGTTCCACAGTATATCCCTTTGTCCACACATCTTCACCTCAAATATTGTAATGAATAATTGTTCTGGTTCTGGTTTGAGATCTCTGGCTTCTGTGACACTATTTATATTAGATCCACATCTGGACTACTCCCAGTTCTCCTGTTGCTGCCCTGTGTCACAAAGATCCTGCAGCTTTGGATCAGCAGGACAGGCTCTTTCACGTGTTCCAACCATTCTCAGATAATAGATCTTGGGGAGGTCCAACTCAAAAGCCAGGATTTAGGTCTGGGTAGTTGCTAAGCTGGTCAGTGAACTGGCTCTCCCTTAGCAAAACCACCAGGGCAAGCCCTCCAACACTGCTCCAGTCTGGCTTCCCAATACCTACATCGGCAGCAGACAGAATCTCCTCTCTTGTTTTCATGGTATCACACCCACACCTCTAGAGCCACCTCCACTGTGAGGGTGAAAAGCCCACTCTCCCACATGCTGTAGCCTCTGAGGGACCAGCTCCATTGTGTTACCCAGGCTAGGTGCAGGGTCTGCTCTCCCAAGTGATACAGCAAGTGAGGGAGTGTTGAGCTCTTAGCCCTTCATGCCCTAGAGACAGCTCTCCTGACTACAAAGGGGAGAAAGGGAGAACATCACCCAACACCAACACCATCCCTTGCAGGCAAGAGAGTAGCAGTACCAGATTTCTGGTGCCCTGGGGTGGCTCACCTGAGGAGCCAGCTCTACTGCTGAGGTGACCTGCAGGGCCTGTTGTCCAAGTTATGCAGTTAGCAAGAAGAATTCACATCTTGAGGCACATTCATAAGAAAGAACATGCTAAATGGGTCTTGAATCTTTTGAATTCTCAAAGCCCACCCCAATGATATAGTTCCTCCAACAAGGTCATACCTTCTAATTCTTTCCAACCAGTTTTCCCAACTGGGGACATAGTATATGAGTCTATGGTTGCCATTAATATGCAAATGACTATGAATACTAAAACAGGCTTCATCATTTTTTTTTCTTGCCTGGCATTGCTTCTCTACGATCTGTGATTCACAGATTGTAGTTGTAATTTTAATATCTGTAAATAATGCATACTTTAGAACACACAAATACTTTACCGTCTAAAATATTTGAAGCACTCATTTCTTTTATAGAATTTGGACACACAGAGCACATTTTATTTTAAATTGAGTGTAGTTATATAGGAGATCACAGGGTGTTTGAAAGATGCTAGTCAATTCACAGCTTCTGAGGAACTCCTGTGATTTCGACTGTTATCAAGAGAGACAACATATCACATGTATCATATGGGTAATAATCAAAACTTAATCACAAAGAAAGTATGATGAAGTAATTTTCAGTCTATATAATTTTAAATTTAAGTCAAAAATGGAACAAGGAAAGCATGAAATTCTAATATTGACATTAATGATGTCACTGTGAACTTTATTTAAAATCTAATGCCATCATTGATAGAGAAATGTTATTTTGGAGAGTAAACTTTAAACTGTGAGCTAAATTATACGTCATATATTTTGAATGCATATATTCACATGTATTAATGTTTTATATGTAAATATTATATATGTGTAATATCTGTGGATGAATTCCTAACTGGATGACTATAAAGTAAGTACTATTTATTAATTGAAAGTGTAGATGGAAAAATGACTGGAACACTGTTTAAAAGATGATTATACAGTAGACAGGGGCTCCCTCAGTGAGAATGGGAGCCAGACAGTTTCTTTGTTGCTGATGCCATCTCTATGAGTGGTGGATAACCCATACCTTCCTAGCTCTGCTCAGAACTCTGTCCTTCCAGTGATTTTGATAATGTAACTGTAAAAGAGCCAAGTGAAGAGAATACTTTTTTAATGTTATTTACAAATATAAAATCATCAAAAATTGGATATCAAATAAATCTTGGAAGTGAAATGACAAAATTGTGTGGTGTTTGGAAATTTGAAGAGCATATACACTGCCTTTTCATTTTCAGTAAATAAAATAATTCTGAGTACACAGTTGTACAGATCTTCAACAAATACTTTTGTGGAATAGTGTAGTCACATGATTCTTCACAATATATCAAGAATTATTTACTTTAAATATTGACATTTATTACTGTCACATAAAATGAGTATAAGAACACACAGAATACTCTTAAACATAGCATGTGGCAATAAATACACAATATGCTTGTTGATTTTTCTCATTTATTATGAATATTCATGGCACATCACTCTACCATTTGCAGAAGCCGGGATCAATAGGAAGTATAGCTGGAGCTCCAAGGTTTGGATCAAAAAGACAGTAATACCTTCCATTAAATGGAAGCCTAAAGAAACAATATAGGTCAAAATTCTGATGCCCCCAAATAGAGCATAGCCTCACTCAGCCACATGTGTGCCCACTGGCAGTGAATCAAGGTATAAAGTAGAAGCAGAAGAATTAAGCCTTACTCATTATCTGAAGAGACATCAAAGGCAACAACATGGTGATTAACTGACAAATTACTGTGCAGGGCCGAGTCTAGAGAACTAAAATTAATGTTCTAAGAAACAACAGAAATGGTTTAGTTCTCAAAAAGAACAGTATTTTAAAACAGAAACAAATAAACATTTTGAATGTAAATATGGCCAAAGACAAACCGAGAATGAAAACATCAGCTAAAGACAGATGAGAACTGAGAGATCCAGGATCCTGTAAGAGAGAGAAGGAGGTAAAGCCAGGGTAAGAGTAGGGGAGGAACCAGTGTAAGAGAAGGGGTTGGGGCCAGTGTAAGACTAGGGGATGGGGCCAGTGTAAGAGTAGGGGATGGGGCCAGTGTAAGAGTAGGGGGTGGAGCCAGTGTAAGAGTAGGTGGTGAGGCCAGTGTAAGAGTAGGGGAGGGACCAGTGTAAGAGAAAGGGGTGGGGCCAGTGTAAGAGTAGGGAGTGGAGCCAGTGTAAGAGTAAGGGTGGGGCCAGTATAAGGTAAGGGGGTGGGGCCAGTGTAAGAGAAGGGGGTGGAACTTGTGGGACATTCCTTAGATCTTTTAAATGTGGTGCAAAAAAGCAGGTTATTAAATACACTGAGGTTTTAATTTGCAACTGCATGTTGCTAATTAAAGTTACAAGAGATTGTTTTTTTTTTTTGTTTTTTTTTTTTTTTTTTTGTCTGAAAATAAGATACAAATATTTGGCACAGAATTCTCTTGGAATGAAAAATTGCAATAATTGAGTATTTCTAACTATATAATGCCATGAGATATGAACAAATATTGTAAGATAAAAAATGAGGGAAAAGTTAAAATTTGTAAGTTTCTCTCTTTTCTCGTGATAAAAATACAGATTCTGCTTTTTATTCGATTTCTGCTATACAGAGAACTTTAAATGTAAGATGAAATATAACAAGTAAAATATGTCCAAGGGAAGAAAAAAAAAATAGAGGCAGCTAAAGAAATGGGTCAGCAGTTAAGAGCATTTGCTGCTTTACCAAAGACCTGTGTTCTGTTCTCAGAACCCACACAGTGCCTCACAACTGCCTGTAACTCTGCTTTCAGTGGCCAATCACCTGATTTTGGCATCTGCTGCCACTGCACAGCCATTGTACACATACCTTCATGCAAACCTTAATAAACAAGAAAATAGTTAAACAGTAAATGGAATTTTTAACTAAAAATCTCTGGGAGCAACTTGCATCAAATAGGAAGCCGGTGAAAAATTTAAGGACAACTATGGATTTCACACGATTCTCCCCAAAATAGAAAGAAAAGGTGACAAAATTAAATGACCCAAAGCCTAAAGATCTTACTATAGTTCCTCTGGTCATACAGAATAAAGATATCAGGCCACACGAAACTAATGTCTGTTGATTTTAAGAAAATTTCAAATGTCCAATTTTACCGTTTAAGTCTTGGGAGCCAGAGGCTGAGATGAAAGCCTGCTAGCTCAGAGAGAAAGAGAAAGCACCCAGCTGACCTTCCTCCTAACCACTGTCCCAAACAGAAAAGGAAGCATTCCTCCATGCAATCTCCAAAACCTTTCAAACTAAATGCCCCTTCCTTCTTCTTCCTGTGTGTCTCTCTATCCATCCTCCTGACTTCCTCTTCCTCATTTCTTATTTCTTGTGTTCACTCCCTGTCAACTGGTTTTTTGTTTGGCTTTTTGACCTATGGCTGACTTCATTTAGCCCTTTTTCCAAAGCAGAAGCTCTTAGATTGAAGTTGTGTGCTAGGAATGAGCCAAGGCACAACTAGAAACAGGTTTTTCCAGCAAACAATATCATCTCAGGGATCACAGTGTGATCAGATACTGTGTAACAAGTTCACAAGAAATTACAAGCCATGAACACAGCCCAGATTGATGGAATGCATCCAAAGGGGCCATATTTGTGCTGAATGCTGAAGAGTGTGAGGTGAGGTCAGTAGAGAAGATGATGTCATAAGAGAACATGAGCCTCATGGAAGGAATACTCAAAGGGACAGTTCTTATGAGAGTTTCTGACAATGAAGAAGTACCTGCACCTTCCTCTGTGCAGATTGACAAGAGACTTCCATTTAAAATCCTCAGAGAGTAATACATTAAGAGGGCTGCTCAGTAGCCTTTAAGCTCTGCAGGTCTGCGGCGCGCTCCTCGACCAGCGAGGAAAGACGACCACCACCAGAGGATTCTTCTCAGATCACGCTTTATTGTGGGAGCCTCTTGATTTAAGGGGAGATCAGGAAGCGAGGGGCCCCTAACTACCCTAGCTGTCCGCTTATATAGGGAGAAGCGCATACGGGCTTGCCATGATTGGTTGTCACCAGTCTGCTGACACCAGAGGCCTCGGGATTGGCCGGAGATAGGTTATGTACTGCGCATGAGCAGGGTGCAGTGCCTTAGCTGACAAGAGCATTACTATATATGGAGTTGTTTACCTCAAACCGTGAGGGAGCCAGCGCCATCTTGTAATGGCGTCCACATTCAGCTCCCCACACAGGTCCAAATATCCAAATGTATGTTATAACAAAGGCAGTTTTGTAGATCATCAAGGAAGGAATTTATTCCAGGGTGTAAAAAAATATATATAATGAAAAATGATTGGAGATCTGGACACAGTCAATAATGTGTTACATAAACTTGCATACTTATGTGCCTACTCTATACACCAATAAACCAAATATGTTCCCCGTGATCTCCTAAAGTGTAGAGGCAGTGTATGGTATGCCTCGGGCTGCAGGGAAGTGGGGCAGGGTTAACTTAAGTGGATCTTCCCAGATTTTCCCCTCCCTTGCCCATCTAGAGTAAGACTAGCACATGATAGAGAATTTAGAGAAAAAATTAAAGTGAAACATTTGCCAGTGGATAGAAAATCTTGTCAAGAAATGGATCTGCCTCTCAGTTAGACATGATTGATTGGGATTAAAAGTGTAAACCAAAAGTATGTCTGCATTCTAGACAGAGAGATTAAATGTGTGCATTCCTGCCAGAAGGATTAAAGGTGGTTGGTGTGTCTACATTCCCCCTGGATCAAGTCTTTGGATGTAATCCTTTGCCAGAGCATTGTTGTTGCTAGAATAAAGTTCCTATACATTATTTGTTTTGTCCTATTCGGGGTTCTTTGATTCTATTGATTTGCCTATTTATTTTTGTAATAGTAGTAGCATTAGTAGCAGTGGCTTGTTTTCTAATAAGAGGGAGAGCAAGGGAAGCTGCATTTTCGGGTGGGCAGAGAAATGGGGAAGATGTAGGAGGAGTTGGGGGGAGGAGAAGTCATATTAGATAATATTGTGTGAAAATAATGTATTTTCAACACTAGGAGAAAAATTAAAAATAACCAAATGGCATACAGTCGAAAAACAGACTAAACTGCATTCTTGATAGCCGCACAGGCAGGGTCAGTGTCCTGCAACCCTTTCCCCCATATAAAAAAGCTGATTTCTGCCACTATTTGGCAAACATAAAAATACAGATTAGCTTAATGCACCCTCTGTGTGCCCTTCTAACAAGTGATAATCATAGAGCTTTGAAAATAAATTCAAGTCCTGAAAATTTAACATTTATTTTGTAAAAAAAAGTAACCTTCAAAATGGCTAGTTATAAAAGACAGCATATTAAATAAATTGCTCAGAAGCATGGCACTGAATTGCTGTTGTGTCCTTCCTTCTTTTTGCTAGAAGCAAATGCAATATGATAATATGTTTTTGCAGGTTATTTTCCAGCACATATCCTGAGCTATTCAACTATAACACTGAAAGGCAAATATTGAGTCCTTTCTGTCTGTCTTTCCCGTCATCCCCTTCCCATCACGTGTCTTGTCCTCATGTCCATCCTTGTCTATCCAGCAATTTCTTATAGAAAACTGAAATTTAAGATGTAGGTTACTTATGAGAAATTTAAAACCACCACCCAATACTTGTTATCGGATTTACTTAAAATGTGATTAGAATCAAGAAAGAAAGAAAAAATATTCTGACTATGACAGAAGAAAAATACTGAATAGCCTTGAACACATTGGCACAGAAGATTCCTCCCTGAACAGAAAATGGATAGCACAGGCACTAAGATCAACAATTAGTAAATGAGACCTCATGTTATTGAAAAGCTTTTGTAAGGCAATGGGCATCATCAACTGGACAAGGTAGCAATCTACAGAACTGCAAGTTTTGTTTTTACTAACACCACATCTAACAGAGGGCTAAGATCCAATAATTTAATATATTACTCAATATATGTGTATGTATGTGTATATGTATATGTATATCAAGGTAATATGTATTGAGAACCCCATATAATCCAATTAAAAATGAGATACAATCTAAGCAAACCTCTAATGAGTGAGAAAAACTTAAAGTAATGATCCACATCCTTAGCTCTCGGGGAAATACAAATCAAAATGACTTTGAGATTTCGTTTTGTCAGAATGACTAAGATCAACTACACAGGTCACAGCTCACGCTGGCAAAGATGTGGAGCATGGGAAACACTCCCCCATTGTTGGTAGGCATGCAAGTCCACATAGCCACTATGAAAATCAGTATGATGCTACCACAGAAATCTGGAAATCACTCTACCTCAAGAACCAGCTATATCACTCTTGGGAATAAATTCAATAACCATTCCATCCTATCAAGAGATACTTTCTCAACCATGTTCATTGATCCATAAATTCCTAGGATGATTCAAAATAGCCAGAAACCTGAAACAACCTAGATGTCCCTCAAACAAAAAATCCATAAAGGATATGTAGTGCATTTACATAATGAAATATTATCTACCCGTTAAAATAATGACATTTTCAGAAAAATATATCTAACTAGAAAGACTCACCTTGAGTGAAGCAATCCAAACTCAAAACCCTAAATATGTATAGGGAGAATTTAGCTTTTAAGTAAATAACGCCCAAGCTGCAGTCCTTAGACTAGACACTATGTTTCCCTTACAAGTTCTCAACACTAAGTCTTTCAATTACATGGTCAATGCTTGTTCAGATTTTTTTGAGTTCTAAGAATTCAGTTTTGTGTACTTTATGCATGTGTGTACATACATAATACATGTTTATTTTAAAACCAGTGTTCCAATTTAGAAGGCATTTGCTGAGATGTTGAGTGGGGAGAAATACCCAACCACAAGGAGTCTAACACAAATCTCTTACTCTACAGGTTTAACAGACCCATGCATATATAATAGATTTTACTTTTATTCTTTTGTAGAAGACTGTTGGCACTTCTCATATTTTATTAAGTGGCATTGTGGTTATTAGTTATTACAGGGGCACTTAGGTAACAATCTACCTGTTTTACTGGATTGCCTATTTTGCTCATTATCTAGAAACATTTAGTTATTCTGGCTTTGAGCCATTTGAGCCATTCCAGTAAGGTATGTTACAACTACTTTCTGTTCTGTTGTTCCTCTTGTCAATTTTGATCCAAAATTCTAATTCAATAATATAATATTTTATTATTTATTTTACAAATAATCATTGCCCACCTTTGTCTCATCTCCCACAGTTTCTCATCCCATTCCTCCTCAGCTTTGCCCCTGAGAGAATGCTCCCGCCACACCAGGACTTCCCTTTCCCCGAGGCCTCGAGTATCTCAAAGATTAAGCACATCTTTTCCAACTGAGGCCTGATCAGACAGACCTCTGCTACATATATGCCAGGGGCCTCGGACCAACCTGTTATGGTCCTGGTTAGTGGTTTAGTCTATGGGAGCTCCTTGGGGTATGGGTTAGTAGAGACTGCTCCTGTTCCTATGGGGTCTCTATCCCTTTCTCCCCTAATTCAAACATAGTGGTCCCTGACATCAGTCCAGTGACTGAGTGTATCTGCTTTGTCTCAGTGTGAATTTTGAGTACTATGTTGAGTAGATAGAGAGAGTAGGCAGCCTTGTCTTGTCCTGGATTTTAGTGCGATTGCTTCTAGTTTCTCTCATTTAACTTGATGTTGGCTGCTACTCTTCAAGAATTTAACATGAAGGGTGGTATTTTTTGAAAAAAAGTTTTTCCAGCAGCTTAGATTACCAAGTAGCTTTTTTTCTTGAGTTTTCTGTTGGTTTTGTGGTTATTGAAATCTAGTTATCTGATAGGATGAATGGGATTATTTCAATCTTCTGTTATTCATTATGTCTTGTTTTGTGACTAACTCTATGGTCAGTTTTCCAGAAGGTACCATGAGGTGCTGAGAAGATAAATTTTTTTTTGTTTTAGGCTTAAATTATATATATTCATTTGGTTCATAACCTCTATTAGTTTCACTATGTCTCTGTTTAGTTTCTGTTTTAATGACCTGTCTATTGGTGAGAATGTGAAGTCTCCTATTATTGTTGTATGGGGTTCAATGTGAGTTTTGAGCTTTAGTAAAGTTTCTTTTATGAATGTGGGTGCCCTTGCATTTGGGGCATAGATATTCAGAAGTAAGACTTTCTCTTGGTGGATTTTTCTTTTAATAAATATGAATTGATTTCCCCATCTTGTTAGATACCATTTGATTGAAAGTCTATTTTATTAGATATTGGAATGGTAACTCCAACTTTTTTCTTGGGAGCATTTGCTTGGGAAACTTGATTCCAGCTTATTCCTTTGAGGTCACGTCTGTCTTTGTCACTGTGATATGGGTCTTGTATGCAGCAAAATGCTGGATCCTGTTTATGTATCCAGTCTGTTAGCCTGTTGGGGAATTCATTTCATTGTTGTTGAGTGATAGTAAATACACATAATTGTTAGTTCCTATTGCTGGGGGTGGTATTATATGAGTATGATTCTCTTCTTTTGGGTTTGTTGTGAACTGTTTAGTTTATTGTGTTTTCTTGGGTATAGTTACCTTCCTGGTGTTGGAAATTTTTTTCCAGTATTCTCTGAGAGCAGGGTTAAAAGAAAGATAATGTTTAAATTTGGGTTTATCATGGAATATCTTGGTTTCTCCATCTATGATGACTAAGAGTTTTGCTGGGTATAGTTTGCTGGGCTCACATTCATGTTTTCTTTGGGTCTGGATAATATCTGTCCAGGATCTTCTGGCTTTTAGAGTCTCTATTGAGAAGTCTAATGTAATTCTGATAGGTCTGTTTTTATATCTCACTTGGCCTTTTCCCCTTACAGCTTTTAATATTCTTTTTTGTTCGGTGAATTTAGTGTATTGATTAGTATGTGATGGGAGGATTTTTCTATTTCTGGTCTAACCTATTTATTGTTTTGTATGCTTCTTGTGCATTATGACCATCTCTTTCTTTAGGTTAGAAAGATTTTCTTCTATGATTTTGTTGAAAATGTTTTCTGGCCCTTTTACCTGGGAATCTTCATTTCTATTCCAATTATTCTTAGGTTTGATCATTTCATTTTGTCCTGAATTTTCTGGATATTTTTGTTTAGGAGCTTTTTACTATTTGTATTTTCTTTGACTGATGTATCAGTGTTTTCTATGGTATCTGCAACACCTGGGCTTCTCAATTCTATCTCTTGTATTCTGTTAGTGAAGCTTTCATCTATAACTCCTGATCTCGTTCCTAAGTTTTCCATCTCCGGGGTTAGCTTCCTTTGTGTTTTCTTTATTGCTTTTATTTCCATTTTTCCATTTTGTTCAATTTCTTCACCTGCTTGATTGTATTTTCCTAGGTTTATTTCAGGAGTTTATTTGTTTCTAATTTAACCTGCTTGCCTATGTTTTTCTGTATTTCATTAAGAGAGTTCTTTTTATCTTTCTTAACAACCTTTATCATCTTCATGAGATGAGATTTTAGGTCATTATCTTACTTTTTATGTGTGTTAGTGTAGCCAGGGCTTGCTGTGGTGGGACAACTGGGTTCTGATAGTGTTGAATTGCATTGAGTTCTTTTGCTTATGATTTTGTGGTTACCTCTGGCCATCTAGATCTCTCCGGTGTTAACTGGCCTGAGTGTCTCTGACTGGAACTGACCACCTTGCAGGCAGGTAGAACTCTGTGACCTGATTTAAACTTGTCTCCTTGGAGGCAGGCAATGATTTTTCTGGTTAGTGTGAACCTCTTGTTTCTCTGGTTAGAGCAGGCCTTCTGTGTACCTGGTTACTGTGGACCATGCCCTTGGTTACTGTGGACCTCCTGGGAGACTAACAGGGTATAGTGTTTGGGCAGGTATCCTTAACTGCAGTCTTAATATTTAGTGTAAGATACTGACTTGCTTTCTTTAATTATTGGGTTCATTAATTTCTATGTTATTTGAAAACATTTTCATACATATGTAAATTTTTATGTATATGCCTAATATCAGTATTTTGTATCAGACACTTTAAGGCAATTATTCATTTATTGATTGCTTATTTTCTTAAATATTTTTTTTACTGCTAATAGCATCGTTTAATAGATGAACACATGCGTACATAAATAACAAAAATGGGTCATCATAGTGGGACAAGTTAGAGTATTTTCTCAGTGACAAATGGGGCAGATACTAACTTAATAAGGCTATAAAAGATTTCAGAATACAACAACATTAATTTAAAAGTTTATATCTGTTATCTTTTTTTACCCTTTAAATATTTTATTTTATTTTATATTTTTTATTTTTTAAACAACTTTATTTTACAAAACAAAGATAAATGTGCAGATTTTAAGCATTTTTGCATAAAATTATACAATACATTTTGTCAGAACTTTTTTTTCAAATTTTAAAATAATTTTTACATAAAACTATATGAATATATTTTTTAGTCAGTACTTGATTTTTTTAAAGGATTGATAGTATGCATTGAAAACTTAATAGTTACAATGAGCATAAAGTACATGTAAAACAAAATGTAACATGAAAATATTCAAAGTTTTCTTGTTGTGTAAAGATTTTTTTGTTTTGTTTTGTTTTCTTTTCTTTATCTCTTGGACTTCATACAGTCTGTGAGTTGTTTCTGGGGCAGTGCGAGCCTCTGGGGATAGCATCCCACAATCAGTGACTGCATATTATGTCTGTTCTTTTGTGACTGGGTTATCTCACTCAGAATGATATTCTCTAGATGCAGCCATTTTCTTAAGAATTTGGTCAAGTCATTATTTCTGGTGGCTGAGTAGTATTCCATTGAGTAAATATACCACAATTTTTGTATCCATTCATCTTCTGAAGGACATCTGGGTTCTTTCCAGATTCTGGCTATTATAAATAGAGCTGCTATGAACATTGTGTTGCATATATCTTTGTTGTGTACTAAGGTGTCTCCGGGGTATATGCCCAGAAGTGGAATAGCTGGGTCTTCAGGTAGTATTATGTCCAATTCTCTGAGGTATCACCAGACTGATATCCAGAGTGGTTGTACCAGTTTCCAACCCCACCAACAGTGGAGAAGGGTTCCTCTTTCTCTGCAAAATCGCCAGCATCTGTTGTCATCTGAGTTTTGGATCTTGGCCAGTCTGACTGGTGTGAGGTGGAATCTCAGGGTTGTTTTGATTTGCATTTCCCTGATGGCTAAGGATGTCAAGCACTTCCTCAGATATTTCTCAGCCATTCGATATTCATCAACTGAGAATGTTTTGTTTAGCTCTGTACCCCATTTTTAATAGGGTTATTTGATTCTCTGGTGTCTAGCTTTTTGAGTTCTTTGTATACCTTAGATATTAGGCCTCTATCTGATGTGGAGTTGGTAAGGATCTTTTTCCATTCTTTTGGCTGCCGTTTTGTTTTCTTGACAATGTCCTTAGCCTTACAGAAATTTGCAATCTCATTAAGTCCCATTTGTTAATCTTTGACCTTAGAGCTTGAGCCATTGGTGTTTTGTTCAGAAAATTTTCTCCTGTGCCTATGTGTTCTAAGGTTTTCCCTACTTTCTCATCTAATAGTTTCAGTGTATCTGGTATAATGTGGAGATCTTTGATCCACTTACACTTGAGCTTTGTACAAGGAGATAAGAAAGGGTCTATTTTCATTCTTTTGCATGCTGAGTGCCAGTTGGACCAGCACCATTTGTTGAATAGGCTGTCCTTTTTCCATCGAAAGTTTATGGTTCCTTAGTCAAAAATCAGGTGACCATATACATGAGGGCTCATTTCTGGATCTTCTATTCTATTCCATTGATCCACATGCCTATTTCTGTACCAGTATTATGCACTTTTCAGAACAATTGCCTTGTAATATAGCTTGAGGTCAGGAATAGTGATTCCCGCAGATGCTTTCTTGTTGTTGAGGATGGATTTCGCTATTCTAGCTCTTTTGTTGTTCCATATAAAATCACACATTGATCTTTCCAATTCCATGAAGAACTGTGTTGGAATTTTGATGGGGATAGCGTTGAATCTGTATATTGCTTTTGGTAGGATGGCCATTTTTAAAATGTTGATCCTTCCAATCCATGAGCATGGGATATCTTTCCATTTTCTGAGATCCTTCTCAATTTCTTTCTTTAGAGGTTTGAAGTTCTTGTCGTACAGGTCCTTCACTTGCTTAGTTAGAGTCACACCAAGGTATTTTATAGTTTTTGTGACGATTGTGAAAAGTACCTTTTCCCTAATTTCTTTCTCCACATGTTTGTCCTTTGAGTATAGGATGGCTACTGATTTGTTTGAGTCAATTTTGTATCCAGGTACTTTGGTGAACTTGTTTATTAGCTGTAGGAGTTCTCTGGTGGAATTTTTGGGGTTACTTAAGTACACTATCATGTCATCCGCAAAGAGTGATGTTTTTATCTTTTCCTTTCCGATTTGTATCCTCTTGATCTCCTTTTGCTGTCTAATTGCTCCAGCCAGAACTTCCAGTACTATGTTGAATAGGTAGAGGGAGAGTGGGCAGCCTTGTCGAGTCCCTGAATTTAGTGGCATGCTTCAAGTTTCCCACCATTAAGTTTGATGTTGGCTGTTGGTTTGCTGTATATTGCTTTTATAATGTTTAAGTATGGACCTTGGATTCCTGTTCTTTCTAGGACTTTTAACATGAAGGGGTGTTGAATTTTGTCAAATGCTTTCTCAGCATCTAGTGAGATGACCATGTGAATTTGTTCTTTGAATTTTTTTATAATGTGGATTACATTGATGGATTTCCTTATATTAAACCATCCCTGCATCCCAGGGATGAAGCCTACTTGGTCATGATGAATGATCTTTTTGATGTGTTCTTGGATTCGTTTGCAAGGATTTTGTTGAGTATTTTAGCATCAATGTTCATAAGTGAGACTGGTCTGAAGTTTTCTTTCCTTGTTGGGTCTTTGTGTGGTTTAGGTTCAAGGGTTATTGTAGCCTCAAAAAATGAGTTAGGTAGTATTCCATCTGATTCTATCTTTTGGAATAGTTTGGAGAGTATTGGTGTTATATCCGCAATAAATGTCTGATAGAATTCTGCACTGAACCTGTCTGAACCTGGGCTTTTTTTGGTTGGGAGGCTTTTGATGACTTCTTCTATTTCTTTCGGTGTTATTGGGTTATTTAGATGGTTTACTTGGTCCTGATTTAACTTTAGGATCTTGTATCTGTCTATGAATTCGTACATTTCCTCCAGATTTTCCAATTTTGTAGAGTATAAGTTTTTGTAGTAGGATCTGATGATTTCGTGAATTTCCTCAGTTTCAGTTGTTATGTCTCCACTTTCTTTTCTGATTTTGTTAATTTGTATACTCTCTCTTTGCCCTCTAGTTTGTCTGGCTAGGGGTTTATCAATCTTGTTGATTTTCTCAAAGAACCAACTCTTGGTGTTGTTGATTTTTTCAATGGTTCTTTTTGTTTCTATTTGGTCTATTTCTGCCCTAATTTTGATTATTTCCTGTCATCTACTCTTCTTGGGTATATCTGCTTCCTTTTGTTCTGGGGCTTTTTAGCTGTGCTGTCAGGTTCCTAATGTAAGCTCTCTCCAGTTTCTTTTTGGAAGCACTTAGGGCTATGAATTTTCCTCTCAGTACTGCTTTATTGCATCCCATAGGTTTGTGTATGTTGTGTTTTCGTTTTCGTTGAATTCTAGAAAAACCTTAATTCCTTTTTTTTATTTCTTCTTTGACCCTGCAATCGTTTAAGAGAGTGTTGTTTAGTTTCCATGTGTATGTGGGCTTTTTGTTTTCTTTTTTGTTGTTAAAGACCAGCCGTAGACCATGGTGATCTGAGAGGATACATGGGAGTATTTCAATCTTCTTATATCGATGGGGGCTCGTCTGTGTCCAATTATGTGGTCAATTTTTGAGAAGGTGCTATGGGGTGGTGAGAAGAAGGTGTATTCTTTTACTTTAAGATGGTATGTTCTGTAGATATCTTTTAATTCTAGTTGGTTCATAGTCTTTGCTAATTTTACAGTATCCTTGTTCTATTTCTGTTTCCATGATCTGTCCATTGGTGACAGTGGGCTATTGTAGTCTCCCACTATTATTGTGTGGGGTGAAATGTATTTTTTGAGCTTTAGTAGGGTTTCTTTTATGAATGTGGGTGCTTTTTTATTTGGAGCATATATGTTAAGGATTGAGATTTCCTCCTGACAGATTTCCCCTGTAATGAGTAAAAAATGTCCTTCCTTATCTTTTTTGATAACTTTTGGTTGGAAATTTACTTTATTCGATATTAGAATAGCCACTCCAGCTTGCTTCTTGGGACTGTTTACTTGGAAGTTTTCTTCCCACCCTTTTCTTCTGAGATAGTGTCTGTCTTTGTCTCTGAGATGAGTTTCCTGTATGCAGCAAAAGGCTGGATTTTGTTTATGTATCCAGTCTGATAGCCTATGTCTTTTCATTGGGGAGTTGAGTCCATTTATGTTAATAGATATCAAGAAATAGTTGTTTCTGTTTCCTGCCATTATTGTTTTTGTGGGTTGAGTTGTGTCTGTGTCTTTTTCTTCTTTTAGTTTTCTTGTTTAGGAGTTTTCTTGTTTTTACTAGGCTATAATTTCCCTCATTGTATTGGGTTTTCCACCTATAATTCGTTGTAGTGCTGTGTTTGTGGTCAGATTTTGTGTAAATTCTGATTTGTTTTGAAATATCTTCATCTCTCCATCTATGATGATTGATAATTTTGCTGGGTATAGCAGCTTGGGCTGGCACTTGTGCTCTCTTAAGGAGTGCATGATGTCTGTCCAGGCTCTTCTAGCTTTCACAGTCTCTGTTGAGAAATCGGGTGTGGTTCTGATTGGCCTGCCTTTATATGTTACCTGCCCTTACCCCCTTACTGCTTTTAGTATTCTTTCTTTACTTTGGGCACTTGGTGTTTTGACTATTATGTGTCGGGAGGTATTTCTTTTCTGGTCCAACCTATTTGGAGTTCTGAAGGCTTCTTTTATGCTCCCGGTCATGTCATTCTTGAGGGTAGGGAAGTTTTGTTTTACGATTTTGTTAAAGATATTTGCTGTGCCTCTTAGTTGATACTCTTCTCCCTCTTCTATTCCTATTATCCTTTGGTTCTGTCTTCTCATTGTGTCTTTGATTTCCTGGACATTTTGGGTTAGGAGCTTTTTGTTTTTTGCATCTTCTCTGGCTGTTTTGTCTATGTTTGCAATGTTGTCTTCTGCCCCCAAGATTCTCTCTTAGATATCTTGTAATCTATTGGAAATGCTTGCTTCTGTGACTCCTGATTTCTTTTTTTGGTGTCCTAACTCTAGGTTATTTCTTTTAGTGTTGCCATTTTATCTCAGCAGTTTTCCGAGGTTGAGACTTAGTTACTTATTTTAAAACTTTTCACATTTGCTGGTTTGGTACAGTTTTTTTTTTTCTAACACTATATTTGATGCTTTATGAAAATGAAAAACTTTTTTTTCTATTTTCACTTCTGTAGTTTTTAACCTGTTCTGAGAATGTTCCTCTGCTCCATTATTCCTTGGAGATTTATCTTATAGTATCTGAATATCTAAAAGTTTTGTGTTATTTGTGTAATTTTAATGATATTTTTTCTCTGAGATGACACTAAAGTGACAGGTTCTTTAAATCCATTTTTCTCCTTTTCTTGTTTGTTATTTTTATGTATTGTGTCTGAAAATGTGGTCATATAAATGTTGCATCTGAACATGAGAGGAATTAATTGGTAGTCTGATTTTGTATCAACCCTGTAATTGACAGTGAGGCAAAGCTGATCCTCTGTGACTTTTGTTTCAGCTACATTGCAACTGATTTTCTATCTGCTGGATATTGTAACTACTGACAAAGGGGTGTTTAATTCATCAGGTATAATTGTGCAAAAGTTATATCTATTGTTTGTCTCATTAAGCTAAGTAGGTTTGCATTTGGTTTAATTTTATATTTGCTGATAATCTCTATATCTTAATTATCTGTTTTGATATAAATTTAAAACTATTATGGGCATATTGCATTTGTATCTCTTTGTTTATCACAACTCTATATCCTCCACACTTCCTCTCTTATCCTGGATCTACTTCCTTTTTGACCCTCATTAGAAAAGAAACCAGCATTAAGGGATGATAATAAAACAAAACAAGAAGCATCTCATCAAAGTTGGATAAGACAAACCAACAGATGTAAAGCACCCAACAAAGATCACAAAGATCAGAGACCCGCTCATATACATACCCAGGAATCTGTAAACACTAAACTCAAAGTCCTAACATGATAACAGGACCTAGTGCAAAACTGTACAGGTCTGTGCATTATGCCTCCGAGTTCATGAGCTATCTCTTATACTTCTTCTGCCTCTTATTCTTCAGGGTTCCTTTGGCCCTGAGAAGTATTTGAGGGAGATGACTATTTTATGGCTGAACGTTCCAAAGTCTCTCATTCTCTGCATAACACCTGGCTGAGGGGCTCTGTGTTTTTCCCATTTGGTGTGAAAGGGAGCTTCTCTGATGGTGGCAGAATATGGCACTGGTCATATTTGAATTTTGTCATCTGAGATATTTCACTCAGCACCATTTTGCCACTACTATCCAGTTACCGGCTTCCCTGGTTGATTCTTTTACTTTTTAGATTTTTGCATGTGCTTGTTTTTGAATGTTTGTGGAAAATATCTGAATCTCTCTCTCTCTCTCTCTCTCTCTCTCTCTCTCTCTCTCTCTCTGTGTGTGTGTGTGTGTGTGTGTGTCAAAGTTTATTTGTAGAAGGGAGGGGACAGCTGTTGGTGCCCAGTCTCTCATTTCATGATTTAAAGACAGAGTTTCCTGTTTGCTACTGTACAAACTGAGCAAGCTGGTCCATGAGCTTCCACGCATTCTCTTATCTCTGTTTCTCATCTTGCTTGAGGAGCCTTGAGATTACAGCTTTTTACTACTGTGTGTGACTTTACTTGAGTCTGAGGATCCAAAGTCAGATCACTGTCTGAGTTAAGGTTTTACTGTGAGCAAACACCACGACCAAGGCAACTCTCATAAAGACAACATTTAGCTGGGGCTGGTTTACAGATTCAGAGGTTCTTCCATTATCCTTAAGGTGAGAACATGGCAACATACAGGCAGGCATGGCCCAGGAAAAGCTGAGATTTCCACATGTTCATCTGGCCACTAGCAGCAAACTGGCTCCTAGGCAGCTAGGAGGAGGGTATTAACGCTCACACCCACAAGGGCACATCTTTGCCAACAAGGCCTTGTCTTCCAACAGTGTCACTCCCTGGGCCAGGCATATACAATCCATCACAGTTACCCTGCTGGTTCTGCAAGTGCTTTATTCATTGACCATCTCCAAGAGTCTTTTACTTTTTAAAAGGTGTCTGCTTTTATAGTCCCCCCCCACACACTGGTATTAGCACTCTCATGAGATAACACTGTTTCTCCTCCCATTATATTATCAGGCTTAATATTTGCTTATTTATTTGCATATGGAAATGTGTACAAGGCACAGTAAAGAATTAGCCATAGTTAAAAATAAATAATCTTAACAGTCCTAGTAGGCATATTACATATTTTGTCAACACTATGAGTCCATTTAAAAATAGCACAGCATCACTTTAAAGACAGTTTAAGTAAGTTTTATAAGAACATTTATGGACTTTTATATTTTCAGTTACATAGGTCATATTGTTAAGCAAAGTAAGCAAAATTAAGACCAATATTGTAGGTTTTGTTGATACACAAAAAGCATACATGCACACACATAAAGAGGAAAGGCACTAGAAGGAGCTAGGGACTAGGGACTTAGGGATATTTTCAAAGAAAGCAGACCCATTATTTTCTACAATAAATATATACTACAGACAAGAAAATATGACATTTAAACATAATTAGTCTTCTGATGTTATTTTATTTTAAGGCCTCTAAAATAGCCAATTAGCAATGCCTTCTTTAATTAAAAGTCCATCCTAGCATCATTATATTCTGCTGGTACAATCTTCACTCATGCTGCTGATGATATCACATCCCTACGGTGTTAAGACAACTATGCAACATGAGCCGTGGATGTGGAGCTCTTGCTTTCATAGTTGTAGCTCTCCTCTTCATTACAGGCTGCTGCTTTCATTACTTTACAGTATGTCTTTACATTAATAATACAAGAACTATTTTTCTATGGCCATTTCTATTTAGACAAAAAGGGAAGCCATTCTATAGCTTGGTAAATTTTATAATAAACAACACAGAAACAACAGTTTCAAAAGCAAGATTATGTGTAATTAAATCACACTCAAACATGGTAACTAATGGACTTAACATGCATTACATTAAATAGTTATTAATTAATGATTACTCCTCACTACCATCCATGGGGTGTAATACATAATGGGATATTATGATATCAGTCTCAGATGCCATACAATTTAATCTAGAAATAGTTCATGATTTATTTCCAAATGACAAACATCTACTAATTTAACTGCTTGAGACTTGGTCTCATTACATAGCTCAGGCTTTCCCTGAAATTGTCATTTCTGCTGCCTCCTGATTATTAGACTTAAAGACATGTAACACCATGTCAGGAGAAAAGATTTTTTAAAAAACAAACAAACATATAATCATGATGTCAAATGCATTATGGTTGTAGATGAAAACATTTGTAAGTCTGTACAGTTTATTGATTTGTGCTTTCTTGTTAATTTCGTGTAGTCCATTCTTCTTTATTTAAATTCTGTTCATTGTTAGAGAGTTTCATACATGCATACATGTGTTTTCATTAATCCCAAAGAAGGCTTGAAAGGATTTAAGAGCCATAGGTAGTGACCATTTGCAGCAAAGAAGCATTTTCCAAGTCTGACAGGGCTTTTGCACACATGAGCTTACAGTAATTGTGACTACAATGTTAAATCAAACCAATCAAGGTGAGTACAGAAAATATTCCAGCATAGAAAGAAGAAAAACTCATCATGCCTAATCTCTAGCTGAGGAGCTATTGGCAATCGAACCATCAGTTTTATGAATGGGTCTGTTCCAAAGACAAAACATATGTTGTAGTCGATGGTCAAACATCCATGTTTACACAGGCTTATCTAAGTAGGCTCATTGGGTTTTCTTTTTAAAGGGTCTTAGTCAGAGTTTCCATTCATACACAAACATCATGACCAAGAAGCAAGTTGAGGAGGAAAGGGTTTATTCAGCTTACACTTCCACATTGCTGTTCACCACAAAAAGAAGTCAGGACTGGAACCCAAGCAGGTCAGGAAGCAGGAGCTGATGCAGAGGCCATGGGGGGATGTTACTTACTGGCTTGCTTACCTTGGCTTGCCCAGCTTGCTTTTTATAGAACCCAGGTCTACCAGCCCAGGGCTGGTACCACCCACAATGGGCTGGGCCAGGGATGGAACCACCCACAATGGGCTGGGCCCTCCCCCCTTGATCACTAGTTGAGAAAATGCCTTACAGCTGGATCTCATGGAGGGATTTCCTCAACTGAGCTCCTTTCTCTGTGATAACTCTAGCTGTGTCAAGTTGATGCAAAACCAGCCAGTACAACTGACCCCTTGTGAAGTGAGATAGAAAAATCATAGGAAGATAGAGGAGAAATCTTTTTAGAGTTTTAAATGAAAGTTTGCGATACTTAGTCTGTCATTCTGCATAAGATGGGACATATGCATAGGCCCATAATGCAAAGAGCGCACGCACACACAGTGCTGAAAACACTCTGTTCACCTTAATAATAGCCCTTATGTGTATTGAATAAATGCACCAAATCAATCTGCTAACTATATTTTAAATTGCACATTTTAGATATGTTGTACATCAGACATTCAAATTCATTTTTGATTATTGAAATATTCTAAATTTCCTTGGCATTATTCCCCATGTCTTCAACTCTGCAACTTCTGGCAAGTACACTTCTTATGGCCACACCAAAAGTCTCACAATTTGAGTTCCCTAGTACAAGAGTGTTTATTCAACATTTGTTCTTTCTCAATGATTTGTTCACTTAGAAGCATGCCTATGGCTCAGCTCTTGGCGCCTTTTAAAAATCAATTTTGTAAGAATCCCATGTTTCGTTTTTGTGGTCATGAGTTGGTGGCCATTTATCAAGAAAGGTCATTTAAATAACAGCTTGGTGCTTCTAGAAATATGCTGCAGAGCTACTCCAATCTAACAGTGTTTAGATAAATATGGATAGAGCCCACGTTGATATGAAAAAATTCAAATTAAATAGACTTTATAAAAGAAACAGAACACAAATGTGTGTTAATAAATGATATAGGAAAGTTGAAGCTCTTATACTAATGGTGGGAATCAGAAAGAATTTAGGCAAGGTGGATAGAAGCCCTTGTGTTTCTTGAAGGCCTATTTGCAATAGCTAAAAGCCATAGCTGTCTTCATGTAGATTTGAAGTTTTGGTCCTTTATTTCTCTCTCTGGAGCTTGGTTTCTGCAAGTTAGTCTCTGGTACAAGAGTTCTTTCATTTGCATGAGATTGGGAATGAACCTGCAGAGGATATTTCAAGAAACTCTATGTAGTTTTTTTTTCTCTACATTTTGCAATGCTGGAATTTGAACTCAGTACCTCTTGCATGCCCCTACTAAGTTGCATCCCAGCAAACTGAACCTATTTGAAGTCGATATCACTTAAGGCAATAATTTATCAGATTTGTACTACCACCATTGCTAAAATGAGGAACTCATATGACAAGGGAATGAAAGCAAAGACTGGTTTTGCAATCAAAACACCAGTAAGAGGAAATTTTAATATAAATATATGTAGCAAATTAATATGCCACTTGTTTTTGTTCTTGATATTTCCCCAATGATGACTCAGAAAGATCAAGACTTATTTGCAAGCTTAACCACATTACCAGGGTAGTAATTTGATCTTTTTCAAAGCTCTCATCTAATCTGGCTACCTCCCAGCCAAAATCTCCATAATATTTACATTTAGGGCCTTCTATACACCAACTGAACTCTCAAGTTGTCTTTTCTCCTTCCTCCTCATAGCCTAACCTGTGCTTCTCTTCTCTCTCTCCCTCTCCACTGGTTGGTGATTGTCTTGCCCTGTTCTCTCTTCTGCCCAGCCACTGGGTGATCAACTTTTATTGACAGGACAGTGGAGAATAAATAGTAAGCATTATTTACACAAACTTGAGACAGATTCTCAACATAAGCATTACACTGCCTTGTCTGTATTGAAACAAGATATGAGAGCAGAGAAACCAGAATTTGGCTAACACACAGGTACACACACACACACACACACACACACACACACACACACACACACCACATTGCATTTACAAACACTCATTAAGCAAGTGATAAATTCCAGACCCAATCAACTCTCAGAGACATGGGAGTTTGGTACAACACAAAGAGGTAGTTTTCTATGTTTCTTCCACATTTCAGTCTTCTAGTCTTCAACTATAGAAGTCTCTAGTACATGATCAGGAAAACATGCCCTTTCAATGGGCAGGCACATTCTATGAAACAGTGTAGGCAAACAACCAGATATAAATCTAAGGGAAAAGGACCCAGTGACATTTAAACATTGTTAATATCACATGCGCAGTTATTTCTTAAAGAAAAAGTAAGCTTTGTGTTATGCCAGATTCTATGAAAATAGTTGTTTAAGAATAAAGAATTTAGAACATTTATAAAAAATCATCAAGGCAGTGATAGGGGATCATAAAAGGAGAAAAAAACGTCACTGTGTTCTCGGATGACTAAACCCACTATTTATGAGGGCTTTAACATTTCTCCAGGTGGCTGTTTGACTCTGTGGTGCCCTTCAGCCCCAGTATCCTGAATGCTTGCTCTAAAGCCTATATTGCTACTGAGGACGAGGTGCAACAATATTATAACTGTGGCTTTGCTTTTGAAGTTTATACCAGATCTTCAGCCCACATACTTCTCGTCCACAATTAAGTGAATAGTTCCTGCTCCAATCTCCTAGGACCACGGTGCTGGATATTTTCATGGAACCGAAGAGGAAAGCAGGTCCTGATGGAAGATAAACTGAATGTCCTGCTCCATTAAGCTAACTATGCCCTTCTATATTTAAGTTGTTCTCTCAGATGATTTGACCATTGAGATATGAGAATTACAACTCCAGCTCTCTTGGCCACCTTCCTGTGGGGGAAATTATATCAGTGTAGCTGGAATAGATAGAGAACAGAGTGACAAAGATTGTCAAAGGCACATTTATAAGGAGAGAGATGGAACATTATGAACTAGGAATTTAAAGTACTGTGATTATGCCTGACTCTTGCTGTATAACTGGCAGGGCTGATACCTCTGAAACCTCAGTCGTTCTCAAACATCAGCCTAATACTGCACTCAGAAGGAATCGATGAATCTCTAAATGTTATTTTCAGAGGGAGAATCAAGGAAAATAACGTTATATCTAAATACAAAATTTTAGAGCTTTTTCTTTTACTGCAAGTAATAACCTCCCTACAGGGCCTCTGAGAGAATTATTGCTAAGGAAGTGTTGCTGGGGGCTGGGGACTTAAAGATGGGGTTTAAGCAAATGATCACAAAAGAGTCTTAGAAATAATTTTCCAGCTGAAATAAAAGTGATTAGATGAATTCTATATATTCAGTGATCTAGAACATACAATAAGATTATAACAATGACTTAATCATGACAATCTTCGCACTTCATAGCAATCTAGAACAACAGAGCCTTAGTATGATATTTTACAATGTAATAATTTATATAGGTATAGTATTATTAATAGATGTTATTATTTATGATAGTACCGTATGCTTCTATTTTTTTAAAGAATGTGTTTTAATAGGATGTCATGTTACAGTTGTGGTGTTATGTAGCTGATTCAATTAATGATACTGTTCACCAGAGACAGTGACTTAAATGTTCAAAGCAGAGAAGTGATTGAGATATGTTCAATGAGATTTGGTATGCTCAGCATGGTATTATGTGGTTGTTTCAATGATAAAGGTTTATATATTTGATTTCTTGGTTACCATAGGGTGGAACATCTTTAAGAGTTTGGAAGGATTAGGAGGTGTGGCTTCATTGGAATAGGTATGGCCTTGTTGGAAAAAGTGTGTCACAGGAGATATGCTTTGAGATATCTAAAGGTCAATCCCAGGCCAATCCTTCCCTCTCTTTTTCCCAACCCATCTGCAAGTCTTTCCATTTACAGTGGGGAGCTCCCTGCATGAAATGCTAATATACTAGTAGCACAACGAAGTGATCTGCAGCAGGTGGTTTTCTCAAGCTGGAAAAGAAGTGGACACATATCCCTATAATCCAGAAGCTAGGTCTGACTGATAATCATTTCAAAATAAAACAAAAATGTTTTCTCCAAGGAAGTCAGTATCAGTGATGAAACAAAACACTGTCAAGGACAAGCCACACTCCCAGCAGTAGATGCCCAAGACAAATGAACTCAGTGGCATCTTTGGAGGTTCTTTGCTTCTTAATATGACAGAATATGTTTTATCCTTACAGTATGTACTACAACTAATGATTTTCTGTAATCAGATTACTATTCATGCAAACCTGTGTGTATCTGCATCTACATGTGGTTTTTTTTTTTTTTTTTTTTTGGCTCTTTACTTTTGTGGGGGCCATATGTTTTTCATATACTAACTTGTTTGTTTTACCTTATTTTTTAATTTTTATTAGATACTCTGTATTTACATTTGAAATGTTATCCCCTTTGCCAACCCCACTCCCATCCCCTCTCCCCCTCTACTTGTTTTCACAAAGGTGCACCCGATCACCCTCTAATACCTCAGTGCCTTTCCTTCCTCTACATTCAGAAAACATGCACTCACTGGGCATAGGTCTCTTCTCACATTGATGCCAGACACTGTTATTCTCTGCTACATATGCAACTGGAGATTTATCTACTTTTCTAGAGATCTCTATTTTATTCACACAGTTTGGACATACTTATACACATTCTTTATAGTCTCTGAGCTCTGTTTACTTTTTTATAGTTTATAGCTAAGAGTTTATTTGCTTGTCAAATATGTATCTCTACTAGACTGGATCTTGGACAGAGGAATCAAGAAACAATATGTCCTATTGATCACAGGAAATACAGATCCCAATTCAGCTTTTAGTTCCCAGTAGACTTTAAATGCATACGAATGAAAGGATTTGAGTGGACTAATGACTTAAAATGGAGAAATAAATTGAGTAAATCTTTCAAATTATTCTTTATGAAATTCTGTTTCATTGAGTCTCTACAATAACTAGAGTAGGCTTTCATTACAATAAAATTGATTGGTCCTGAAATAGCTACTGCTGAAATTCGTAAGCAACCCAACGGGTCCACAGTGTATCCAAACTGAAAATGACCACCATTAAGGTTTCCTAGAAAGACAAAACCATCTGTCAAAGCCAAGTAGGGATTCCTACTGAGATACTCTGGGATTTAAGATTGAAGCCACCTATAGCATACTTGGGCTAGTTTGCTGGAAGAAATGGTCGGGGTAGCACAATTTCAGGGTGAAAAATATTTGTCAACAGTGAGGTAATGTCATAGCCCCAAGCTCACTCTATAGATGGCAACAACAGGCAGAGACAAATAAAGGCTGTGTAATATAATCAGGGATGCAAAGGGATGCGAATTCACAACCTTACATGATCTTCAACATGACACTTTACATGAAGAGCTTGTCAATGCTTCTTATCTGATCCTGTCAACAACCATGGCTTCCCTAGTAGGTGACATGTGGACACATATCGGTACCTACTGCAGAAAGCCTTAGCAAACTTATGAAGAAGCATGCAAAAAGTTGAGTTACTCATCATACAGTAGAACACTATGTGAGCTTGCTAAGTGGACAGCACATTTAGACACAGAAAATTTACAGTTTGGTGTACATTTTTCCATGATGACTTGGTGGAACCTCTAGGGAGCCTGGGCCATAGTAATTACGTTTCTCTGGCTCTATTTTGGATTTCCTTATACTTTTCCATTCAGCAAAAGAATGTCAACACATGTCTGCTTCTGAACATAGTCCCTGGCCACACTATTCTACACAACACCATGGTCTGAGCATTTGTAACTGATGGAACTATGCCCATGTGATCCAGAACTACTTTTGAATTATCAGTGCCCTTCTATTTAATTAGATACCTAAATGAAAATTCAACATATAGTCAGTTCTCTTCTATTTAATTAGATACCTAAAAGAAAATTCAACATATAGTCTACAAAATTCTTGATACAGGCAACTAGGTTGCTTTTATTCCTCTTTAGGCTACATAACAAAATTAGTTAAAAAGACATCTTTGTCTTTTCAAGTGATGAAAATTGTCTCCTTCTTGCCTAGTAACATGAACTTATCTGTTATAATTACAGATCTCAACAAACATGTTCCTATTTGTGTATCTAATTGAACCTTTGAGCAGTGATTAGTTGAAGGTGAGCTCTAACTTTTATTAATAATCTGACAATATAAATAGCAGAATCATGAAATATATTATAATATTATCTCTCAGAGCTACAGATATATTATGATTTCATAATCATTGAAAAATAAATATACTCATATCAACAAACTACCATTTAACATGATTTTGTAATAATTTTTGATGCTTTATTATTATACAAATAAAATTATTTTATTTTATTATAATTTGAAATATAATACTTTCTGAGATAATGAAATAAATTAAACAATTCAAAATACCCAAATAATTTGTAAATTGATATAAATAGATTCTACCTTATTACCACATTATAGCTATTAAAAAATCAGGTGTATACAGTAATCCAAGTCAAATTTTGGAGTTAATGGTAACATCTTTATAGCGACAGATGTACACATTTAGATCTTAGTGGGTGTCTATAAGACATGTTTAACAAATTACTGTGTCAGTAGTATATTCAGAATATTATTGTGTCCAAGTGTCAACAGCTTGGTGCCCCACACTTGAGGTCATTGTGCCCTGATGCAGTCCTCATGGTGTAGACCTTTGGGAAGGAAGCCAGGACACTGCTATGTGCCTTTTTAAGAAACATTGAGATTCTAGTCTCCTCTCTACCTTTCCATACAAGTTTGACGTTGTCTACCTCAGTCTATGGGAAGGATGCACTGGTGCCTTACCACAAAAAAAAAAAAAGAGTGAAATTAATGATGGACCATGATCTAAAAATGGTGAAATTAGGAGTTATAGCACACCTTTCCTATTTAAGACTTGATTGTGTCAGCTATTAAAGTGATTAAAAGCTTACATAATTTACAAAGCAACTTATAACAAATTGTGAGCAAAATGCGAATAATCTTAGTCTAATTTACAACACTTTAAATAAGAATATATCGTTTAAAGAATTATAAGTCCATACCATATCATAAATTTGAATTTAGTAATATTACAATTACATATAATTATTTAAATTAAATAGTTATATGCTATAAACTATTAAAATAGAGTTATAGCATAATTACACTCAAGAATAAATACATAGGAATTTTAAATCTTAAATGTATTGAGCTTGCTTCTTTAATTCATGAGAAAGAATATGGAAAAATGGTTCTTTGAATCCTAACAGTGTATCAAATTCCCAAAATAATAATTTTAGATTAAAGTATATGAACACAATCTGTGAGAATGACTTGGCTCCTCAACAAAATATGCTGTTAAGATGTTCAGTAAGACATTCTCAACCATCAGTTGATAGGAAGGATAACAGTCTTCATAAAAATGCAGCACAGAGAGAAAGCAAATAGTGCCAACCATCTGTATTCAGGGGATCCAACACCTCTGGTCTCCAAGGCTCCCTGTACTCATATTTAAACTTACACATATTTAAAGATAATGCTGAAAAAATTGAGATTTTTTTAGCCATTATTTCTTTCAAGAATTCTTCATTCAAGTACCATGTCTGTTTTTTTCTTTTTCTTTTCTTTTCTCTCTTTTTTTGGCATGAGTCATTTAATGTTTTTGAGTATTTAATTTTTCTTTTAGTCTGTTTTATAGCCTATATATTAAATCTCCGTCAGATATATAGGTGCCAAAGATTCTTTTCCTTTTTTTGGGCTTCCCCTTCATGAGGTTGATTAGTTCCTTCGCTTTGTGGAATCTTTTATAGTTTCATGAAGTTTTATTTGTTGATTGTTGGGTAAATGTAACTCTACTTAGGACATTCTTTTGCACACCTCTATCGTGTAGGAAACTGCCCATGAGTTGTTCTAGAACTTGCAGTATTTTAGGCTTTAGGTCATGCACTTATAAATCATTTTTGTTGTATCCATTCATATTAATTTTGAATTAACACAATTCAGTGTCTTATTTTATTCTAACTATGTATCTAAACTAAAAAATAAATGATTAAAGTAAAAAAAATGAAAAGAAAAAAATGAAAATAGAAAGGAAAGTACTCACATGCCTAGATATCATTAGTGTAGTGTACAGGATTATTATTTAACATCACCTTTTGGCAAGTCTTTCATTTTCACACCAAGCGAACTAATTATGTAGAAATTGAAATAAATTTCTGTGACCTCCTATGAAACATTTCTGGGTTTCTAAACATAAGGCATTTCCAAAGGTTTCCACCCGTCTATAGTCTAATTAGCTCTTCTGGGTCATTGAGAATGAAATAGCTCTTTCAGGATCCAAGACTTAAGTTTGGAGACTCAATTTCTAATGATATCTAAACCTTTTCTAATAGAACTTTGATTTTCAACGTAAAAGAAAACACTTGAGAATCTTTAGGCAAATTATCATGTTAAATCAAAAGTGCCTGTCAATGTTTTAAATTAACCCACTGCAAGTTATTGAGATTGCGAGACTTCACTGTCGAGTTTCTTTGCAGAAAATATAAAGCACAATAAATACTGCTGACAGTGAGTCTCTTGGAAACATGTTATCCCTGTGTACATTTTAGACAATACTATGTATTGCAACACATACAGAAAGAACATGCTTTAAAAACCTGAGTCTGCTTTTGTGATGGAATAAAATCTATTCTTGGCTTTATAAAGATAATGATCCTATACCTACCAACATATATTCTTCACCACCAGAAGATCAATATCCCAACCACGTGTTCTTGCAAAAAGCATTCATAGAAATGCACATATTACAATTTATTTAACTGGGTTATATGTAACCTAACTGGATCTGCTATTTTCTGCTTGCCAAGTGTGATGACTCCTTAGCAGTAGAGAGACTTTGCCATCAACTTAAATGTTCGTGAGTGGAAATTCTGTATGGGAAATAATTATATGACACTTAACACACATCAGTCCCCATCATAATCAAACCGGACGTGGTTTCCTACAGAGCACGTTTATTGCTCATCTTAGTTGATAATGTATTTCTCAAAATGAACCTAACACAGGTTTCTGAAAATTTGGTCCTCTGAAGAATTAGGTAATTTTACAGGACTTTTTGATGCGCCAGGGTGATTATAATTCTCCATGCATGACTTGGAATCTTTGAACAGTACTCTTGTTGTCGTCAGACGCCTATTTCTTTTAGGAAATAAACTGGAATTGGCAGAGTATATTTCCCTTTGACTTGGGCCTTCTACGACCGATTTACAGGTTACACCTTCACGCTTTAATATTCATGTCAGGAGAGTGAGAGCACGCTGTCATAACCAATCATTTTGTGTCTGAAATGAGAGAGCCAGGTTGAGCACCCAGGAGAGGCAGAACAAGCAGATAGGTTTCTGGATTAATTTTGGCTCCAACAACTACCAGCGCTAGGGGGCAGTAGGGCGGTGGTAATGTGCGCCTCCTGTGCTTCTGTTTACTCAAGATTGGAACAGATCAGGTTAAGAGAAAAAAGGAAATGGCCATGGCAAATTCTACTTTAGTAATGTTCACCATACATTCTGGTGAGGACCACTTCATATCCAACAAAGTTCAAGCAATTATCTCCCTAATGTTTTGAAATTCTGAAGTTTTACTAATTAAAGTAGTATATTAATTGACATAAAAAAAGAAAAGATAGGGTTTCATTGGATTGTTGATGAGTGCTTAAAACATTTTATATATGTGTTTTTTCTCAAGAAATCATAATTTATAAGTTACATAGTTATTCCTTCAATATAATATTTGGAAGGGCAACATTATTGCAATAGAAAGATGAGCTGGTTTCTAGAGGCTTTGAGTGGAAAGAAGAATCCTCACCACCACAGACCCTCCTCAATATTCAGATCGACTTGGTTAAAAATATAATAAAATACTTAGTAGGAATGTGTCTCATATATATATATATATATATATATATATATATATATATATATATATATGTGTGTGTGCGTGTGTGTGTGTGTGTGTGTGTGTTGCATATTGCCTATCCATTTTAGTTTTAATGCTTAGAAATTATTGATCTCTGATCATTGAAAAATGTACATTAATCATATCAGAGTTGTAATGTATCCCTGAAATGAATAAAAAGTAAACAACCAACAGGAATTATAGCCCTTAATATCAACAATATGATGGTGCACACACACACACACACACACACACACACACACACACACACACACACACATACGGGAAGGGAGGGAGAGAGAGATAGAGAGAGGCAGAGAAACAGAGAAATTTGGAGTAGATTCTTACAGAAATATGAAAAATGAGCATACAGAATTTAGAATAATATTTACTTTAGAGTAGCTGTTTTGAGTCCTGTTTTGAAACATTCCTACCAAGTTACTTAAAGCTTTCTTTGATGATTAGACTGAGATTTTCTGGCTAGCACATCTTGTTACAATAATTAAACATAAACTTAGTCACTGGTCACATGCCACTGAAAATACACTACACCAGAAGGACACCACAAATGTGTGAGCATAATCAGCGATCTAGGGATCTTTCTCTTTCACAATTCCATAGGTTTTAATGCACATCTTTTGAAAAAATTTATTGTATATTATCTGCACATTATGGACATATCATCAGTTGTACAATAAATTAATTGAAGTGATTTTATATTGTTCAAAGAACTCTTATGAAATAAGCTGTTATAAACATCGATGCATAATATTTCAGCCAAACCTCGGTAGATGGGCCAGTAGGTAAATATGCTGCAACCATGAAGCACTGAGATCAATTCTCAACACTCCAATTGTAGCAGATAGAAGGAGAAAATTGACTCCCACGCATGGTTCTTTGAGTTGAGAAAGAACTACACACAAACACACACACACACACACACACACACACACACACACACACACACACACCTCAATAAATAACATATAGTTTAAAGGTTTTAAAACATAAAAAATATGTTTACAATTTAAGGTAAATGTTATATAAGTAACAACCTTTTAATTTTTAATTTTTATTTTTTTAATTCGCCTGTTTATTTTCTAAGTAAAGAAGGAAGAGCTGTAGTCGGATGTTTGGAAAGGGCAGCAGATCTGGGCGAGGTGGAGGAGGGAAGCCATGATTAGAATCCTCTCAATGAAAACGTATTTTCAATTAAAAAAAGGAAAAGGGTAATTATACCAACTTCTAAAAAGTTATATGATACAGTTTCATAATAGAATACTCAAACCATGAGAATTAGATGCAAAATTTTGTACTTTTCTGGATACATCACCAAAACATAAGTAAAACTCAAGGCCCAATTTGTATCTTTACATAGACTATGAAAAATAAAAGGACAACATCCAGGTCGGTACCTAGCACACTCATTAGTCCTTATCTTAACACATTTAATTAGAGTTTTTTATGGCAAATTAAAAATTAGCTGGATTTTTGTTTTTGTTAAACCACCCCTCCTGCTTTGTTTTGAGATTTTACCACCTAGTGTCACTGAGCACAGTGAACAATCTTCATCTAATTTATAAAGAGATGGCACTTGCTGGGCAGTTTAGCCAAATTCTCAAACAAATCAGTGAATACCATAATATCAAAAACCCAGTAATTATCCTAACCTAAGATTTCTATAGGCAAC
Organism: Micromys minutus; assembly: GCF_963924665.1. Classification (NCBI taxonomy): domain Eukaryota; kingdom Metazoa; phylum Chordata; class Mammalia; order Rodentia; family Muridae; genus Micromys; species Micromys minutus. The sequence continues at coordinate 44,111,110 of NC_137955.1, read as the reverse complement.
ACACCTCAGAATCAAAACCATCTAATTAAATCTCAATTAAAATGAAAATTATAAGGTAGTATAACATTTGCTTATATACAAGGAAATTTAAATGGTACCTATTTCAGGCACCTATTACAGAAATGTTAATTAACTTGATTGTGTGTGCTGATCACTTCCAAAGCATATGCATGCCAGAGCATGAAAGTATACAATCTAAATGTATTCATGATTTTGTCAATTATATATTTATATAAAAAAAATCTAAATAAAATATGCACACAGAGCATGAAGAATTTCAAGCCAAATTTCGAATTATTATGTTTTACCTGAGTAAGTTTTCTTAATACTGGATAATTACAGCATCATTACACTAAAGTAGCCAAACCTATTCATCACCTCTATAGAGTCATAATAAAAGAACAAAGAAATATTTTATTAATTATCATTAAATATCTTAGCCAATGAGGAACAAAAAATATCTTTTAAGATATTTACTGCATCTTTACTGAATTCAGTGGAGGCACTGGAATGCCAAGATGAATGTTTCAAGGCAAATGGACAGCTTGTAAGGGTTGGTTCTTTCCTTCCACTCTATGGATCTCTGAGATTTGATCTCAGGTCATATGGCTTGGCAGCAAGCACCTCTACCTGCTGATCCATCTTGGAGGCCCAGATATAAATCCCTATTCACAGGAATCTTTCAGGCAACTGATTCAGTGTAACCAGTCAGTTAAATCACCTAAACTATGGCAATAAGGTAATGTAAGATAAGGTAAGGTAAGGTAAGGTAAGGTGAGGTGAGGTGAGGTGAGGTGAGGTGAGGTGAGGTGAGGTGAGGTAATGTAAGATAAGGTAAGGGAAGGGTGACTGTAATTTCCTTCCCTGTCATGGACTTCCCAGGACTATTACTATATTTAAAACCAACCTATATTAGTGCACAATACTCATTACCCATTTTCCTGTAGACATAATGAAATTATATGCTAATTTATAGGTTATTCTCAAAAAATAATAGCAAAAATTACAATTTTCCTTTTACCCATTGGACCTTAACTATTAAGCAAATTTCATTTGATTTCTAAGTTGTAAATCTCAGTATAAAATACATTATCATTCTACTGATTCGTTTTCAACTTATTTTGAGATTCTCTTTTGAGAGGGGTCAACATGAAGTTGGGTGGATAGGATCTAGGAGAATTTTTGGCATAGGAAAGAATATTAGTAACATATTCAATTTACAAACAAATTAAAATATTTCTCTATGTACCAAATTACAGGACAGTACTATGAGGGAAGACCCTGTCTCAAACAATACAACACAATAGGAAATTAAAAAATTAGTAAGTTGCATTGATTTGGACATGTTTGGGCTAGAGAAGTGGCATTGTAATTAGGAAATTTGCTTTGCCTTTTCCAAAAAGGAGATCTGTAGTTTTAACAATGTCTCTGAATTCTCAATGCCATGACCCCAGTGTAACCTTCTTTCTAAGTAGGAATCTCCCAGGTTTTGATATATGAGCCTAAGCATTCAAATATATAAGAAACTGTATAATTCAACACTTTAGTTGCTCTGATTATCTAATTGTCATATTCATCATCTTTTAAAGAAATACTGTATTCTTATGCATATCCTTCAAATTTGCCTTAATGTAACTGATTTATTATCAGATCTCTACATTCATGAGATTTCATATGAATGAAGTTTTCTACACCATGTTATCTCTTATGACTGGCTTCTTGCCTCCCATATTTTCAGGCATCATTCTTTGTTATTGCTGAATTAACATTTCTTATGCAATATATATATATATATATCAACATTGTTTATCCATTTATCAGTGGATGAATATTTTCACTGTAATAAATGATTCATGTCCTCCAGCATGTTTCCAATTTGTAAAATGCCCACAATTCTCTTAAACAGCAGCATGAAGTCCACATTAAGCATGTAACCCCATGAGCTTATGTGGGTCATTTCAGATTCAGATAAAACAAGTGCAGGTTATGGCATAAAAGAGATGCATTCATGAACCACTACAGAGGTGAGATTTCCTGTGTATATTAGTGTAACTTAAGATCCAGCAGAGAGCTAGCTTCTAATTTTATACAAGAGCCCAAATTATCTTTTAATTTTCATCCACTCCATAAATTCACATCCTCCTTGAGTTTTCATTCCTTCAAATAATTAATTTAACACTTAATATTAAGTTTTGGAAGTTGTCACATTAGAATTCCAGTCACTTCTGAGAAAATATTAGAATGAATCTTTCATTTCTCCAAAGAGCAGTTCAGGCAATTCCTATGATGCAAAACTTAAACTTTTCCTAATGCTATATAACTTTGTATTGTGATAATATCAGGGATTTACTGTCATTCATATGCAATCTTTATTGCAAAGTGGATAATGCAGCTCTAAAATCATTTATATTTAGGGGCATGACTCTAATTAAATGAACAGAATTGTACTTCTCATTACTTTAGGAACAAGTGTAACATTGCTGCTAATGTTCATAGCATTAATCTCATCTTGCAATATTTTAAAGTTTTTGGGTTAATGACAAAACTATATGGAGTATATATTGGGTAAAATGACCTTAGCAAAAGTCTGGTGCTTACCCCTTATTATCTGTATGACCTTTGTTAAGCCAGTGTGTTCTCAGAATCAGTGCTGGCTGATTTATGAATGGGTTAAAATGAACTTTGACTTGTTTCTTTCAACTACACACTGGCCCACAACAGATAATGTATTCAGTTTTTTTCTTGCATCTAAGAAATCCATTATGAATTTAAAATAAATTCAGATCAGGTTAGTAAGCATGATATTTCTAGAATAAATGAATATTGATACAGTTAAAGGCGCCGTGGTTTTGGTTCTAAAAGTCTTAGATCCAAATGATTATATGATATCAGCTTGAAACTTTTCCAGATGCTTTAAGGGATTAATGTAAAGTAATAAAGCAGTTGTACACACACACACACACACACACACACACACACACACACGGATGAGGTGATGTGTGGTACAGAGCAATCTGCAATCAAGTACACACTGAAGATGAAGGCTCAATGAAGGTTTGCATGCAATCCATTAACTCCAATAATTTAACCATATTAGAAATGCTAGAATCAGATATTTCAAAGTGTTTTGATTTCTGTACGCAAGAATGTCCTGGTAAATCTCTGGAGATCCTTGTGTGGTAGATTTCGTGGTTTAAGATTACAGTCAACTTTGACCCTAAAGTATTTACTTACCCAAGTCTCCATTCAAAGATTCCCTCATCTAAGTGACTTTGACCAGAACATATTTCTGTCACACTTCTTCAGTGAAAGAACATGCTCACTGCATTTGACCAGTTGTGACTTCCATAACAGTCACCATCTAAGGCAAAAGAACTGTCTTTCCTGAGGCACAGAACTTACACTTATCTGTGGATATAAAATATGCAAGGAGAGAGGGTGATGGCAGGAGAGACTTCTAAAGGAGTTACTGGGAGGGGGGAGGTTGTGGGGACTGTGATTAGGATGAGATGTGAGTAAAAACAAATTGTGGAAAAAGATAAATTGGTATTTGCCAACTTAAGAGAGTCAGGTATTGATTCACGTCTTATTGAGGATACTTTACCTTCCATTAGAAAGATATTAGTTTATTCTAAGAAATAGTATTAGAGGATTTTACAAAAGTGGGTTGGGATTCTGTCTTCTATAAATGAAAGAAAGCTGCACCCATGAAATAGCAACATAAAGGTTACCTAAACAAGAACTACATGACAATGCCAGGAGACATGGTAGCATTGGGTTTTGAAGATGACACAAGGCTCCATTCTTACATAAAGACCTACAGAAAAACAATGTTTTCTGAGAAAGAAGGAAATACATCCCCCCATGAGCAATTATCCTGACAGCTTACTCAGTCCTAAGTGTTCAGCCTTAAATCCATGTACATACAGGCAACACGAAATTTACTTAGTAGGTTATATGTGCATGCGTGTGTGTGTGTGTGTGTGTGTGTGTGTGTGTGTGGTATGTGTGTGTGTGTTCATGTGTGTGTGTGCAAAACACTGATGATTAAAAAAGAACCACAAATGTGGTAGGGAAACAAAAGGTATTGGAGTGGGGATGTTGGAAATTATGTAAATATATATTTTGTATTTTATATATATATACTTATATAAAGTGCATTTCTATATACATTATATATACATAAATGCTTACTATGAGATTCTAAAAAGCATTTAATTGAGAAATAAAGGAACCTGACTAACTTCATACTCTTGCATGTCTGTTCCAAGGTCCATTTATACAGAATCACCCTTAGTTCAGCCCTTAATTTGCACTAGAAAACAATTGATGCTTTGCCCTCACCAAGATTCCTTGATACTTAACTTTTCTCATTCTTTTAACATTGATCCCTCATGCAATGTCTGCTATGTAGTATTTAAGGCTTTATCAAAAGCATTACAAACTGAAAAATAAGTAATTTAGGAAGAGAAGAGTTATACAAAATTTCCCAGGTTATATTTTCTGGAGTGAACCCTTTCAGATTTGCATTAGCTTGGTTTGATTCATATGCCCTTTGCAGCTGATGTAAATACACAGAGCTGACTTCACATACTCCCATAGAAAATGTAACTTCACATTACAGTCGAGTAAGGAAAGCCAGTTCTGAACTGATAGTTACAATTTCTTACAGCTAATGTTTGGGAAGAGCAATTCAAAATATTGCTTCAAAATTACACTCTGTCGTGTCTGTCTTCAGTGAATTGCTCTAAGCTGTCATCTGAAAGAAGAATAAGTAGGAAAGTCTGACAGTTGATAGAGAGAACTGAGTATTCAGACACCATAGTATGGATATACACTCTGAGAGAATATATTGCAAATCCAGTTTCACAGAGATTTCAGACACACACACACACACACACACACACGCACCATTAAGTTTACTGGATTTAGAACTCAAAGCCAGACCACAGACAGCTGAGCACCAGAGGAGCCTTAGAGGTGCTCTCCCACCTGAGCCCACTGGTGAGTCCCCACGCCCACTCCACTGACTATCTGGAAAGAGAACACCTGGAACTCTTGGGGTGCAGGTAGCACAGTGCCTGGGAATGAACTGTCCCAGCACTCATATGTGCCTTGAGCCAGAGATGGTCCACTGCCATGGGAACTAACAGTCTACCCACAGAGAGGTGAACACCCAGGAGCAATCTCCCTCCTGAGCCCCAGGCCCACAGACCAACAGGAGAGACAAGCTCTAGTCAGAGACAAAAATATCACATGGCATCACTGATAACAAGATGGCAAGAAAAAGCACAAGAACCTAAGCAATGAAAAACAAGACAACCTGGCAACATCAGAACCCTTTTCTCCCACCACAGTAAGTAGTGGATATCCCAACACACCAGAAAAACAAGATTTGGACTTAAAAATATACTTCATGATGACGATGGAGGTCCTTGAGAAGCACATGAGTCACTGTGTTAGAGAATTACAGGAGAACCAGAAAAATACACGAAAAGAAGCAGAAACCCTTAAAGAGAAAACAAACAAACAAACAAAAAATCACTTAAAGAGCTACAGGAAAACACAACCAAACAGGTGAAGGAATTGAAACTGGAAATAGAAACAATAAAGTAACTACAAAAGGGACAACACTAGAAATAGAAAACTTAGGAAAGATATCAGAAGTCATAGATGCAAACTTCACCAACAGAATACAAGTGATAGAAGAGAATCACAGGGGCAGAAGACACATCAGTCAGAGAAAATACAAAAGCTATAAAGTGCCTAACCCAAACCATCCAGGAGATACAAGACACATTGAGAAGACCAAATCTAAGGATAGTAGGTGTAGAAGAGAGTGAAGAATCCCAACTAAAAGGCCAACTAAATATCTTCAACAAAATTATAGAAGAAAACTTTCTTAATCTAAAAAAAGAGATGACCCTGAACATACAAGAAGCTTAAAGAACTCCAAATAGATTGGACCAGAAAAAAATATCCTCCAAACACATAATAGTCAAAACACCAAATGTTCAAAACAAAGAAAAGATACTAAAAGCAGTAAGGGAAAAAGGGCAAGTAACATATAAAGGCAGACCAATCAGAATTACATCAGACTTTTCAACAGAGTCAATGAAAGCTAAAAGATCGTGGAGAGAAGTTATACATACTCAAAGAGAAAGCAAATACTAACTTGGGTTACTATATCCAGCAAAACATACAATTACCATTGATAGAGAAATCAAGATATTTCAGCACAAAAACAAATTTAAAAAATATCTGTCCACAAACCCATCACTACAAAGGATAATAGAAGAAAAACTCCAACACAAGGAGGTAAACTACATCCTAGGAAAAGCAAGAAAATAATCTTTTTGAAACAAAACCAAAATAAGAAAAACACACAAACATAATTCTACCTCTAAACAAAAAATAACAGAAAACAACAGTCACATTTCCTTAATATCTCTTAACATACAAGGACTTCATTCCCCCAATAAAAAAGGTAGAGACTATCAGACAGAATATACAAACAGGATCCAGCATTTTTCTGCATGCATGGAACATATCTCATTGACAAAGACAGACACTACCTCAGAATAAAAGGCTGGAAAAAATTTTCAAGCAAATGGTGCCAAGAAACAAGCTGGAGTTGCCATTCTAATATCAAATAAAATAGATTTTCAACCAAAATTTATCAAAAAGATAAGAAAAGACACTTTTTACTCACCAAAAAAAAAAAAAAAAAATCTATCAAGATGAAGTCTTAATTCTGAACATCTATGCTCCAAATATGAAGGCACCCATATTCATAAAAGAAATTCTACTAAAGCTCAAAGCATATATTACAGTACACACAATAATAGTGGGAGACTTCAACATTCCACTTTCATCAATGGACAGATCATGGAAGCAGAAACTAAACAGAGACACAGATAAACTAACTGAGGTTATGAACCAATTGGATTTTATATACATCTATAGAAAATTTCATATTAAAACAAAAGAATATACCTTCTTCTCAGAACCTCACAGCACCTTCTCCAAAACTGACCATATAGTCAGTCATAAAACAGGCCTCAACAGGTACAAAAGGTGGAAATAATCCCAAGCATCCTATCAGATCACTGTGGACTAGAATGGTCTTCAAAAAAAAAAAAAAAAAAAAAAAACAAAAACAACAAAATGCTACATACAAATGGAAGCTGAATAATGTTCTATTCAATGATAACTTGGTCAAGGAAGAAATAAAGTAAGAAATTAAGGATTTTTTATTTAAGAACTTTATTTAAATAACAAAGATAAATGTACAAATTTTAAGCATTTTTGCATAAAAGTATGGGAATACATTTTTGTCATTGCTTGGCTTTTTTTATAAGGATTGATAGTGTGCATTAAGATCTTACTTACAATGAGCATAAAGTACATGTAAAACAGGATGTAACCTGAAATTAGTCAAGGTTTTCTTGGTGTGTAAGGAGTAAACATAATGGTTTTTTCTTTTCTTTTTTTTTTTTTTTTTCTTGAACTTCACACAGTCTGTGAGTTGTTTCTGGGGTGTTCAGAGCTTTCTGGGGTTAGTATCCAATTTAACGAAAATGAAGGCACAGCTTATTCAAACTTATGGGATGCAATGAAAGAAGTTTTAAGAGGAAAACACATATCTCTGAGTGCCTCCAAAAAGAAATGGAAAAGAGCATACACTAGGAGCTTGACAGCATACCTAAAAGATCTAGAATGAAAAGAAACAGATACACCAAAGAGGAATAATCAAATTCAGAGCTAAAATCAACCAAGTAGAAACAAAAAGAACTGTACAAAAAATCAACAAAACCAGGAGCTGGTCCTTTGAGAAAAGCAATAAGATTGATAAACCCTTAGCGAGACTAACTAGATGGCACAAAAAGTGTATCCAAATTAACAAAATCAGAAATGAAAGGGGATACGTAACAACAGAAACTGAGGAAATTCAATAAATCATTAGATACTACTACAAAAGACCTATAGTCAACAAAATTGGATGATCTAGAGGAAATGGATAATTTTCTAGACAGGTACCAGGTACCAAGGTTAGATCAGGATCGGATAAACCATCTAAACAGTCACATAACACTTAAAGAAATAGAAGCAGTTATTAAAAGCCTCCCAAACAAAAATAGCCCAGAACTAGATGGCTTCAGTTCTCAATCCTATCATACCTTCATAAAAGACCTAATACCAAGACTCTCCAAACTATTCCACAAAATAGAGACAGAGTGAATACCACCCACTCATTCTTTGAAGTCACAATTAGGCTCATACACAAACTACACAAAGTACTTACAAACAGAACGTACTTTAGACCATTTTTTCTCATGAATATTGATGTAAAAATACTCAACAAAATACTTATGAACCAAATCAAAAAGCACATCAAAGCAATCATTTACCATGATTAAGTAGGCTTCATTTCAGGGATGTAGAGATGGTTCGGTATGTGGAAATCTATCAACATAATCCAATATATAAACAAATTTTAAAAGAGAACACATGATCTTCTCATTAGATGATGTAAAAACATTTGGCAAGATTCAATAGCCCTTCATGTTAAAAGTCTTGGAAAAATCAGGAATTCAAGGCCCATACCTAAACATAATGAAAGCAATATTTAACAAAATAGTAGCCAACATAAAACTAAATGGTGAAAAATTTGAAAAAAATCCCACTTAAATCAGGGACTAGACAAGGCTGCCCAGTCTCCCCCTACCCATTCAGTCTAGTACTGGCAGGCCTAGCCAGAGCAATTAGACAACAACAACAACAACAACAACAACAACAACAACAAAATAAGGTCAAAGGAAGATAAATCAGAAAGGAAGAAGTCAAAATATCACTATTTGCAAATGATATTATAGTATACTTAAGTGATCCCCAAAACTCCACCAGAGAACATTTTTTTTTGTTGATAAACAACTACAGCACAGTGACTGGATATAAATTTAACTCAAACACATCAATAGCCTTCCTATAATCAAAGGAAAAACAGGCTGAGAAAGAAATAAGTGAAAGGACACCACTCACAATAGTCAGAAACAATATAAAATGCCTTGTTGTGACCCTGACCAAGCAAGTGAAAGATCTGTCTGACAAAGCTTCAAATCACTTAAGAAAGAATTTGAAGATCTCAGAAAATGGAAAGATCTTGCATGCTCATGGATTGGAAGCATCAACATAGTAAAAATGGCCATCTTTTCTAAAGCAAACTACAGATGCAATGCAATTCTCATCAAAATTCCAACTCAATTCTGTATAGTGTGAGAAAGAGCAATTTGTAAATTCATTTGGAATATCAAAAAGCCTAGGATAGCAAAAACTATTTTCAACAATTAAAGAATTTCTGGGGAATCACCATCCCTGATCTTAAGCTTTAAATGATAAAACCATTTGGCATTGGTACCAAGATATACAGGTAGATCAATGGAACAGAATTGAAAACTCAGAAATAAACCCAGATACCTATCATCACTTGATCTTTGACAAACAAAGTAAAATCATTCAAAGAAAAAAGGATAGCATCTTCAACAAATGGTGCTGGTTTAATTGGCAGCCAGCATACAGAAGAATGCAAATCAATCCATGTTTATCTCCTTGTACAAATCTCAAACCCAAGTGGATCAAAGACTTCCACATAAAACCAGGTACACTGAAACTAATATAAGATAACCTGGGGAAGAGCTTAGAACAAACAGGCACAGGGGAAATTTTCCTGAACAGAACATCAAAAGTTTATGCTCTAAGATCTTGGTTTGACTAATGAGACCTCATAAAATTGCCAAGTTTCTGTAAGGCTAGTGACATAGTCAAGAGGACAAAACAGCAACCAACGGTTTGGGAAAGGATCTTTACCAATCCTACATCTGATAGAGTGCTAATATCCAATATACACAAAGTACTCAAAAAATTAGACTCCAGAGAATCAAATAATTCTATTAAAACTGGGGTTCAGAGCTAATCAAAGAAATCTCAACTGAAAGATACTGAATGGCTGAGAAGCACCTGAAGAAATACTCAACATTCCCAGTCATTAGGAAAATGCAAATCAAAACAACCCTGAAATTCTACCTCACACCAGTCAGAATGGCTAAGTTTAAAAACCCAGGTAACAGCAGGTGCTGGTAAGGATGTGGAGAAAGAGGAACACTTTTCCATTGTTGGTGGTATTGCAAGCTTGTACAACCATTGTGGAAATCACTCTGGTAGCTCCTATGAAAATTGGACATAGTACTACTTGAAGAACTGGATATACCACTCCTAGGCATATACCCAAAGACACTCCAACATCTACCAAGAACACATGTTCCACCATGTTCATAGCAGTCTTATTTTTAATAGCCAGAAACTGGAAAGAAGCCAGATGTCCTTAAATAGAAGAATAGATTTAAAAAATGTGGTGCATTTACACATGGTGTATGACTCAGCTATTAGAGACAATGACTTTATAAAATTCTTAGTCAAGTGGATGGAACTGAGTTTCCATATCTGAAACCAGCCACAAAAGAACACACATACTCACTGATAAGCAGATACTAGCCCAAAAATCTCTGAATAACCAAGAAACCATTCAAAGACCTTATAAAGCTCAAAATGAAGGAAGACAAGAATGTGGATGCCTCAGTCCTTCTTCGAAGGGCGAATGAAGCACACATGGTTGGAAATACAGAAACATATCAAGGAGCAAGGATTGAAGAAAAGATCATTCAGAGACTTCCTCATCTAGGGTTCCACCACATATGTGGCCACCAAACCCAAGTACTATTGCTGATGCCAAAAGTGCTTACTGGCTGGTTTCAGATATGGATGCCTCCTCAGAGGCTCTTCCAGAGTAACATGAATACTGTTTAGGATGCTTGTAGCTAGCTAGCTATCAGACTGAACACAGGGTCCCCAAAGAATGAGCTAGAGAAAGGTCTGAAGGAGCTGAAAGTGCTTGCAGCCCCATGGGAAGAATAACATTATAAACCAACCAAACCCTCCAGAACTTCCAGGGACTAAAACACCAACCAGTGAGCACACATGGAGAGACCCATGGCTCAGTTGCATATGTAGCAGAGGGTAGCATTGTTTGCCATCAGTGGGAGAAGATGCCTTTGTTCCTATGAAGGTGCCTTTTTTCCCAGTTTAAGAGAATGCCAAGGTGCTGAGGTTGAAAGGGTGTTTGGGAGAAGGAGCAACATTATAGAAACAAATGGAGGGGGAGGGGAGCTGTGAATGTGGAGAAAGAGGATAACATCTGAAATGTAATTACAGAGTATTCGATTAAATATAAAAGAATAAAAACTCAATTTAAGCTAATATGTATTTTTCTTTTTTGTTTTTCTTTGAAATTGTATTTTGATTACAATTTATCCCTCTTCCTTCTTTCTCCAAACCACCCCATACATGTTAAAATCTGTGTAAAAAATTAAAATACTAAAGTTTTCTAAAAATTAGATGGAAAATATATCATCAAAGACTTTTATTGAAAAACTTATATATTTATAGACAAAATCCAATTTTGGTATATTTTAATTATCTGAATATTACAGTTAGTAATTATTTATTATTATCTTATTTATTTCTAGTTAATGTAATGATCAGGTTTACACTCTCACACAGTTCCATTTTGTGTTGCTGGTATTTTTGCTTAGGACACATTTCCTGAAATGATTAATAGGGAACAATAAGGTGCAGAAATGCTGCCTGAGATATCATCATCTATAGAATTGTCCTAGTCTTAAGGTCTTAAAGGCCTTATGTATCTGGAGGCATAATTGAAAACCTCCATTTGGAGAAACGCAATGAAATATTTTATCACCAACAGTTTGGACAGAAAGCCACTATGAGGAATTTGATGGAATTTCTATATGTGAAATGACTTTAGATAAATGTCAAGCCCACTATTGGCTATGCCTTTCCCAGTTTGTGCAACTGGAACAAATTAATGCTGAGAACATTAAATTTAAAAAAAGAACCCACACTCCACTTGGTCCTGGAGGGCACTAGTACAGCGGCATGATAAGCTTGGCAGTTTTCTCATTGTGACCTCGATTGACTGAATGCATTTCTCCTTAGTAAAGGCAAAGGCCCCACCCTAAGGCTCTGATCTCATAAACTCTCATGCACCAAATGAAAAACCTCCCAATCCCATTACACTGTTGATAACCACTTTCACATTAAAAGTGTCAGAACTTTATAAAACAGCATTCTCTGATTCCAGGAATTTTAATTAATTTGTTATTTATACATTTGGTAAGGTGTCAGTCCATCTGTCAGTCTATGTAACCTCTTTGTAAATGATGCTTTTGTATAGGTAAATGCATATATTGGAGAATAGTTAGTTGCAGATTATTCAGAAAATTACATTTTGGCATGGAAAAAAAGAGCCAATGGTTTCTGTTTGTGCATAATATCTGAGAGTTTTCCTGTTAAGTTACTGTACTAGCTGGTTTTGTGTCAAATTGACACAAACTGGTATTATCAGAGAGAAAGGAGCCTCAGTTGAGGAAATGCCTTCATGAGATCCAGCTGTAAGGCATTTTTTTAACTAGTGATCAAGGGAGGAGGGCCCATTGTGGGTGGTGTAATCCCTGGGCTGGTAGACCTGGGTTCTGTAAGAAAGCAAGCTGAGCAAGCCAGGGGAAGCAAGCCAGTGAGTAACATCCCTCCATGGCCTCTGCATCAGCTCCTGCTTCCTGACCTGCTTGAGTTCCGGTCCTGACTTTCTTTGGTGATAAACAGCAATGTGTAAGTGTAAGATGAATAAACCCTTTCCTCCCCAACTTGGCTTCTTGGTCATGATGTTCTGTGTAAGAGTAGAAACCCTGACCAAAACAGATACCATTTTTACAAAAGGGGGGCTAATGATAAGTTTCATAAATATCCTACAACCCCCTCCCCTAAAATGGTTGGCATCTGTCCATAGTCATAAGATATCTGATGGGGATATAGGTTGGTCTTACTATCTTTCATGTGTTAAATTGCTAGTCTGAGTTTGTTTTTGAGTAGTATTCTCATTTTGATCAAATTCTAGTTTATTTAAGACCTTAACTACAACACTCATGTTATCCTTGTCTTCTTTATTTCATACTAGGTACTATGACTTTTCCAAATTAAAATTCACTTTGTGAATTTATTGGCACAAATGTGAAAAATCTTTATCAGGCAACTCAAAATGTCTCCATTTGCCATTGTCCAACATTTTGCCTTCAACTTCATAGGCAAACTCATGAACACCAGAAACATCAGGAAGGAACTCAGTGTTCACGCCCATAAAATGAAACGATTTGGAGGAAGATTTATCACCAGTGTGTGGAATTAAAATATATGTCAGTGTAAGTGAAGTGGCTTTCAACAGAAAGAAAAGTGTGCTTGAGGAATGCAGATTCAACCCAAAATTTGTTAACTTGAAATGCAAGGCATTACATGAACAACCATTATGTGTGTGCTTAAATATGAGAGAAAATATGGATGTAGGAATTTGTATTTAGCAGTTCTGTTCCCAAGACTTACATCCCTGTATCAACACACATTTTAGAAAAAAATAACACTTCTGTGAATATGACGAGCATTTAATAGAAAATATTTTAAATATTTATAGCTCAGGGTCAAGTCTATTCTGTTAACATACCAGTGAATGTTTTCAAAATAAATTCATAAATCTATAGCTAGATAAGATTTTAACCACATTTTTTGTATGGTTGCTATCCACTCATCAGTCAGTAAAGTATCATGTTAATCAACATTAAGATGACAGTGGATATTCTATATTTGCTTATCACCTCCCATTTATAGTTGCATCTGCTGGATAGTATGATAGCTGTCAAAGCTTATATATTTGAGTCAGGCTAGTAAAAATATTCTTGCTGGCTTTTATGTTTTATCTTACTAATTTTATGTCAGCTATGGCTCATTTCATTCCCTAAATATAAGATTTTACTAGCTAATGAATTTGGACTTCCACTCAATTGTAGTCTCTTCTTGGACCACACAGTATTTCACGAGCTTTTAAAATATAATCTTCCTTGCATTAAAATATTAAATTTAATACATTTTGAGTATAATATATATATATATATATTAAAATAAGTTGTTGGTAAGGGTCATTAATATATACACAAGCGTAGCTGGTCATTAAGTTTGCAGTAGGTCTAATGTTCAGAGCTGTGGCATAAGGAAGGGAAAACCTTTTCATTTTGCCTTTTTAAATGGGACAGTAGGTAGTTGAGCTGAGTGGCATACAAGCACCTTCCAGCAGGAAATAACCAGGTTCTGAATGTAGAAGCATGAGGCAATTAGGGCTCTTTATAAAAGTAACCAGAGGAACACAGAGTGCTCCTTCGTGTTTTACATCCTTAGAGTACCCCGTGAGAAGACATAAAATAAACACAGAGTAGGACTTCACCAGACAATGAATTTGGTTTAATCTTTCTCTCCCAAGAGTGTAATATTTTGATAAATAAATTATTATTTTTATCAGCTACTCAGTTCAGAGAATATTATTCTAAAAGATTAAATAGAATATGAATGAGAGAGGCTTAATCAATATATTTATACCTGACATTTCACAAAATAATAAAAATGAATATATTCCAAGTAATAAAAAGGTTGGAAAAACATTTACGCAAATTTATATGTATATGATAACTCTTTAGAAAGAAATATTAGGCAAGATTTTCATTAAATACCAACATAAGAAATGAATTTTGGTATTGCATCCATCTTTTGCAAAATATTGGAAAAAATCATCCAAAAGAGTTTAACACCTGTTATGTGTTTTAACCAACAATAGAAAATTGTGATATTTAGTCATATTTTAATGCTACACATACATATTATTCTTGATTCTAATATTTTCAATGAAACAACAGCAAATGTTCTAAGTTAAAGAATATGGTAATTCTTTGACAAATGAAGAAAAGAGAAATATTATATCATAAATTATCAAAAATAAGTAGCTCTTAGATAAACATAAATAAAACCAAATGCTGTTTATTTGAAAGTACCAGTAAAATTGTGCTAGATTAAGCAAATAAAAGAAACTTAAAGACTCAAACTCACAAGTCAAGTGATTATAAAATTTGTAGAAACAAAAACAACTATAAATACTATAAAATGCATAGATAACAGTTTTACAGCTACTGAAACGAACTGAAGAATAAATAAATGAACAACATGAAAAAAACCAGACTTAGCAAATAGGACAAAATTTTGAAAGAAAGAAAATTACCTCTGCTTAAAGGTCAGCTCAAGGTGACTTGCACTAAATTTTTACTCATGCTTAAAGAACAGAAATTTTCCACACAGTATCCACAGATCAGAAGAAGGAAAATCCACCCTGAAAAGAAAACTAGAGTTATAAAAACCTTACTATTAAAAATGAATGAATGGTCATGTGCATTCGTCAAATAAGCAGATATGTGAACTAATTAATCTACTCAAGACCTTGACAGGAAAACCTCTAAAGAGAATGAAACTGGGAGAGAAAATCCAAGCCATGGAGGAAAATGTTGAAACTAAAACACTGAAGCAGGCATGAAAAAACCAAGCACACGTGACTGCTTCTTTGGTCCTGGGAAGTGCCTCAGCTAGGACAGGCACCTCCAAGTCTGATGCGAGTTCCATCTTAGGGCCCCCCTGGCAGAAGGGGAAAGCCCACTCCTCAAGTCTGTACTATGGCCCCTGTGAGAATACACTGGCATGTTCAAGTCAAATACTTCAGTCAATGAATGGAAAAGGGGAGGCTTATTTCTCACAGTTATGAATGCTAACTATCCCTTACAAAAGTGTCTTTTGGGGGATAGTCTTGTGCACTTGGTCTAGATTTTTTTCAGTTTTGTCAAGTA
Source organism: Micromys minutus (assembly GCF_963924665.1). Lineage (NCBI taxonomy): Eukaryota > Metazoa > Chordata > Mammalia > Rodentia > Muridae > Micromys > Micromys minutus. The sequence continues at coordinate 44,095,268 of NC_137955.1, read as the reverse complement.
TAGGCATTTGTAGTAGAATGTGATGATGTTTTTTGAATATTGTCAGTTTCTGTTGTTATGTTTACCTTTTCATTCTTGATTTTGTTAATTTGAATACTGTTTGTACCCTTTAGTTACTTTTGGTAAGGATTTATCTATCTTGTTGATTTTCTCAAATAACCAGTTCTTGGCTTTGTTGATCTGTTGTGCTGTTCTATTTCTTTCTAATTAGCTGATTTTAGCCCTGAGTTTGTCTACTTCCAACCTCTTGGGTATGTTTGCTTCCTTGTGTATTAAAGCTTTCAAGTGTGCTGTTAAGTCAATGTGTGAAAGCAGGATCTGTTTAGATTTGTTTAAATTTGATTTTGTTGTGGAATAACTTCCTTTCTCCACATATAGTGATTAAAGTTTTTGCTGGGTATATTAGTCTGGACTGGAACTTGTGGTCTCTTCGGAACTGCAATACATTTGCCCAGACTCCTCTGGCTTTTTGTTTCATTTTATAATTTATTTATTTACATCACAAAAGCTACCTTCCTCCTATTCCCACCTTACAGTGACCCTCCATCCCCACTCTTCCCTTCTCTGAATAGGTAAGACCCCTGATATCCTTCCACCTTTCTGCAGGGTTACACATATCCTCTCCCACTGAGGCCAGACAAGGCAGCCCTATTGGGAATGAATCCCATAGTTAGACTGTAACTTTATGGCGATCCTCTGGTCCAGTAGTTGGGGACCCACATGGAGATGGAGCTACACTCTGCATACTGTATACATGTGTTCTTTGGTTTATAGCTCAGTCTCTGAGAGCTCCCAGGTGTCCATGTTAGTTGACACTCTTGGTCCTTTTGTGCCGTTCCCATAACATTCAGGGACTTCATTCATTTTTCCCCAATTCTTCCAGAAGAGTTCCAGACCTCCATCCAATGTTTCTTGTGAGCATTTGTATCTGTTTCAGTCAGCTGCTGAGTAGAGCCTCTCAGAGAACAGTTATGCTAGGCTCCTGACTGCAAGCACAATATAGCATCATTAATAGTGTCTTGGATTGGTGCTTGCCCATGGGATAGGTTTCAAGACGGTCCATTTATTATTTGGTCATTTCTTCAGTCTCTGCTCAGCTTTGTCTCTGCATTTTTTTAAGGCAGGACAAAATTCGGGTCCAAAGCTTTGTGGGTGAGTTGGTGTTCTTATCCCTCCACTGTGGGTCTTGCATAGCTTTTAAAGCTTTTGTTGAAAAGTCTGGCATAATTCTGATAGGTCTACTTTTATATGTTATTTGGACTTTTTTTCTTTTATATTTTAATATTTCCATTGTTCTGTGTAATTAGTATTTTGATTATTTTGTTGTGGCCAGTTTTTCTTTCTGGATTATTTTATTTGGTGTGTCTATGTGAGCTTCATGTATGTTTATAAACATAGGCATCTTTTTCTTTATGTTAGTGTAGTTTTCTTTTGTGATTTTGTTGAAAATGTTTTCTGTGGCTTTGAACTGGGAATTTTCTCCTTTGTGTATTTCTATTATTATTTTTAGCTTTGGTCTTTTCATAGTATACCAATTTTATATTTATATATATATATATAAATTAATTACAGATATTTAAAATGAATACAGATGATATTCTGAGAGCATTTTTAGAACAAGTAAGTACATATTAGCAAAAACGACACATTTAAAGATTAGACAACTGAAGCATAAAAATTAAACACAAATATTTAGTTTTATTTTATTTTTTAAAAAATGGTATCATGCCATACAATAGGAAAATGATATTTTCAATTGTTTTGGATACCTCCCTAGATTTTATGTCACAACATTTAAAAAGCTTTACTTAGAATATATCAAATACATACATGTAAAGACCCACACACAAACATACACAGTAAATCCAAAACAAAAGCAAAAAAGCTAACAACAACAAAAACCTATTACTATAAAATTTCAACACCTGTTATTTGTAAGATTTTAGGTATATGAGAGGAAACAAAACCCCAACAAGTTAAAGTAAGGTAAAGAAATATAAATGCAAAAATTGCATTTAGTTATAATTAAAATTATAAAATAATCAACAGACAAACCACGAAATCAAAGATAAATTCATATATACCCAATGAAAGACTTGTATCTAGACTACATAAAGAGCTTGTCAAAGGCTATAGAAATGGCTCCATAGTTAAGAGGCAGCATTGGTCTTAAAGAGGCCACTTATTTATTTCCAAGCAACCATGGTGGTTTACAACTGCCTGTAACTCTCACTTCCTGGGATCGATACCAATTTTCTGGATGCTCTTCCAATCACAACCACACACACACACACACACACATGCAAGTATAAAATGAATCTTTTAAAATTAAGAATGGTTTTAATTCTTTAAATGTGAAACCTAGTGTAAAGACTCTACAGGGTATTTAAATAAATATCCTTCCAAGGAAGCTACTTGAATGTTAAAAAGAACAGTCAAGAACAGTTAGAATCTTAGAGGAATCAACTAATGCAAACACAATAACACTTCATCCTAATTGGATGCCTAGTTATCAACCAAAAGAACTGAGATCCTTTCTCTACAGCATTGGTAATGTGAATGGTGCTACTAAATGCCCAATTCAGTTATTCAAATGTGGTTTCACAGAGTTGTTAAATTATCCTGGATTACATATCAAGTTATGTACACAGTAGGTAGTAATTGAACATTTAAGCATTGTGAAACTTTTCTGGAACTCTTATTATGGCACTATTTTTTATCAAAACAAAGGTGCTAATATCTGAACTATATATCCAGTGATGAATGTACCAACAAAACCTGCTCCATTCATTGGATGAGATTTTTGTTCCACATAAAGAAGTGATGAACTGGATGGGTATTCACTACAGCTTCAAAGTGTCATAATAAACAAAAGATGCTCTTCCTAAAAGAGTGCACATTCCATCCCATAAAGGTACAGAAGCATAGAAGACATAGTTTACTGGTGAGTACCCATGACTGGAGTATCCTGGAAACACATGGCAGAAAGAACATTCTTACGGTGTGCAGACCTTTCTAATATTAATTGTGCTACTGATTGCCAAAGCAAACGTACTAGAAACATGTAAATGCATGCCTCCTGAGGATGAAATTTATACTCCAATGCTTTCGAAGAGGAATTGGTTACTCCAGTGATGAAGTATGAGTACACTAGTTATAACAGAAACAAGGCTGGTGAGTTTAGGAATTCTTAAATACATTAATCTAAATGAGGTATAAAAGAAAATGCTGAAAAATGGCTATTTATGTATGTATATAGCTAGGAAAATGGCAAATAAGATGTTTTCTGATAGTAATACACATTATTTAAAATAAAAGGAAGTATAATACAGCATAACTAAAGAAAATGTGGAAAGCTTAGATTCTGTAACTTCAACCATAAAATCTAGAAGTAGGATCAGACATGAAGCGTCTGCTTTCCACAAGGCAATGTTCAAACAATTTTTGTTTGCATAGAGAAGAAAATGGATGAGCAAAGATAATACATATTTAGAAAGACTTAGCTTTCTCACTTTGTTAAAATGCGAAATACGAAGTTGGTCCTTAGGCTAAAATCAAGTGATATAACTGCAGGATTTTGTAAGATAAAAAAAGAAATACCTTAACATTTACTAAGGGCTTGCTTTGTTTTGGCTTATGCTCACAGTAGAGAAAGGTCAGACATGGATATTCTGGGTTCAAGAAACCTGCTTTCGCACACTGATGATGACTGAAAAAGAAAGGACATGAAGTCAGTGACACAAGAGCCTTTGCTTCAATTAGTTTAGAGGAAATGAAGGTTTATTACATCTAACAAGAAAAATTTTATATCTAACAAGAAAAAATTTAAGGGGAAAGATTTAAACAGGTTCCTATAGTAAATCTCCCCTATAATTGCAGAAGTATAGGTTTTTAAAAACAAATAACTATTAAGTTATACAAATGTTATTCATTTATAATATGACCTGAAGGTATAAGTAAATTTAAAGTCATAACTGTTGACTTGGTTTATTCTGATATTTATCTTTACAGTGGGTATTTGTATATACAGACTGTGTATATGTGTTTATGTATGCATGCATATATATGTGCCGAGAATTTTTGTGTATGTATATGCCCACATGTGTGGGTACATGTGGGCATGCATGTGTATATGCACATTCTGCCATTACTGTATACAGAGGAGGATGTTAGATGTCATTCATCAGTCTGTACCTTATTCCTTTAAGAGAGCCCTTGTAACTGAGACAGGGACTAAGGCAGTAGCCAACAGGCAGCAGCAATAAGAATGCCTTTGCTCTCCTTCCATTCCACAATGTGGTGAGTGACTGTATCTGGCTTTTGATATGTCTGGTGGGATTAATAGTCTTTTTGCTTGACGACGAAACATTCTTACACATGGAGTCATACTTCCAGCTCTATTCTGAGAGATATTTTTAAAATAATTTATGTCAGTTTTGTGTGCAAGAGATTACACATTCAGATGATAATTTTGAAACACTGTAAATTGATTTGTAAACCATTATGGTTATTTATCAACGAAGATAGAAGTTATTGCAATCATCCCATCTCTACCAATGAAAAATGTTAATTTATTCAAATAGTATAATAATCTCAATTTGCTCAACATTTGCAAAGCATTTTTGCATCTTCCTACTGCGAAAGTTCTTTTTTTTCTTTTTAACAAAGAAATAAATAGTCTAGTTGGTTGAAGTGGTTGTCTGTTGATGAACGTTTGGTGATTGTGGAAACTGAGGTAAGACCCTTGGTCAAATTTGTTTAACTTCTAAAGCATTCATTGTATAACATGAAGTCAGACATCTTCATGAAGAACGGACCTATTCTGTTGGCTAGTTCTGACTACAGTGAGCATGGAAGGAGTGTTTCTCATTCATTGCTGGCAGACTTCTCCTACACTTCTCCTGGTTTGCTGAGATTTAGAAAGCATTGTTGGACCAGAGTAGGAACAGACTGAAAGCAGGGCACATGACTGTTTTCATTTATATTTTATAATATTTTTAAATTGTTGGACAGTGATGCAGTTATGAGACTGGAAAGTGCTTTGGATATTCTAGGTCCAAACAACATTGGTTATCAATAGTTGTAATATATATATAATCTCATTTTGTCACGTCAATGCTATATATAATGTTTAATTATTTCATAGAGTTATATATCTATATCTATATGTATATGTATATAATGATATCATACACATATACATATACAGACAAATTTTGGAAGCTCAAGAGGCACTCAGTTATTGAGGCATTTTTTAAAACTTTACAGTTTGAGTCAAATGCTCACTGCCTTTTGAATAATATTTGCTGAATTCTTTTTCAATTTCTTGTACAGTTGTAAGATAAATGCAGACTCATGCCTGAGAATACCCAGGCAGGACACAAGAAACAAAGCGCTTCTAGTAGTTGATGGTTTCTGGCAAATAAGCAATCAATTGTATCTAAGTGCACAGCTCCTGGTTGATTGAGCACCCTCCAGAAGAAATCCACACATTTAAGTGTATAGGGGCGCCATGAACTATAATTGATGGAGTTTTTTTTAAGTCAAACATAAATTGTGTTGGTAGAAAAATTAATGTAGATCATGAAGGAGTTAGGAAGGAGGTGAATATGATTAAAATATATTGTACAGAATTATCAAAGAACTAATAAAAAATAAAAACTAACTACTGAAGATATGTCTGTAATATTTAATATATATCATATCTCCAGTCCTTGTGATTATCTGATTCACTCTCTTGAAGATTAATACTACCAACTACTTTGGCCCCAGATATGAGACTCTGTGTCTGGTACCTGTAGCATTTAGACATAAATTCTATGCCTCCCACTTTCTTTCACTTAAAACTCAACAGTATACTAAAGAAAGAACAATATGAATAAATAAAAACACTTTTGTTTTTATTGCACAGCCCATGATGACTTGGGGCTATTAGAAGTGATCTTAGGCTGCAGAGGTAGCACAGTGAATATGTGCTTTGCTGCAAAGTGTGTAGAGCATATCCTGGTGTAGATTTGTAGATGTCAATCCCTGGGACCAAAGTTAAAGCTAGGAAAGCATGAAATCACATTTGTAATTCTAGAATGTGGAGGTCAGAGAATGGAGACCTCTCTATCACACTGCCTGGCTGAACTCCAAGTCATTATTAGCAAGTTCGGGAGTGGTTTGAGGTTCCATCTAAATGAGATGTATCAATGGAATAAGACACCTAACACACATACATGCCCACACACATGCACACACACATACATGCTTGCATGTATGCACCTATACACACATGTACATATGCACACACATGTAAACACATACCTGTGTATGTGTACCTATAGAAATGTAGATGCACACATGTATGTGAACTATTCAAACATTACCATGGTTTGAGAAGAAGTGTATGTACAACTGTGGTACTTTAAGAATATCAAATTTTTATCACACAAATTATGTTTTTTCCATTCTTTTAAAGCACACAGATATGCATTTTTCACTTATTCATATTGACATCCTATTTTCTGATTATATATTTTAGATTTTGACATATACATACACATATATATATATATATATACATACCCATATACATATACATATATATTTGGTATTATGTAAAATAATTTTTTATCTTTCCAGTTGGTGACATCTTTCACTGATTTTGCATTTAAGAATTGGTAGATCAAGGACATAAGTGACCCATTAAAATTCAGCCCTGGAAATTTTTTGCTAGATTATATTTTACCATAACTGATTTGCACATGTGATTTATTACCATGCTTATGGTTTCTGGAAGTATTCTGAGAAGGCCACAACTTAATGAAGGGGAATTTATTTTTCAGTCCTTGAAAATGTGATAATTGTTTATAGCTGGTTTAACACAGATTTCTGAGAGGAGTCAAATTTCCTTGCTCACAGTATTGAATGTCAAAGTATGTTACCATATCTCTCCTTAATGGACACTTAGTCTACGTCAAAGTTCAGCTTGATAAAGCATTTGCGAGGCAGTATACAGCATGTACTAACATGTTATTTAGTAATTATATGGTCTAGGTCATCATAACAAAAATATTAAAAAAAAACACTGAAAGTATAGGTATGTTGAAGTCTAGACAATTGAGAGAAACCACGTTCTTAGAGTCAGCTCTTGTCTACAAGTGTAAGTTCTTCAAAATGGTACATTATAATTCTAAATATATATTAATTCTTCAGAAATGAAATTCAACTTGGAATGTTGATAAGTTTAATGAATTACTATATTAGTCAGCCCTAACTTTTAGAAAGAGAGAAAGAGAAATTAGGTATTTATATAAATAAGTTGGACTTGTTTACCAGAAAACCAATAACGTATTTGCAAAAGAATCCTATACTTGCAAAATTTTAATCCCATGATAAAACAGAAAAATGAACTAAAACAAAGATTAATAATTTAGATCACACAGGCTGAGCAACTGGTGAGTGGGAGACCTAGGCTGCGGGGGAGCAGAGGGATCTCTGCGGAGTGCACACCAAAAGGGCACCCCCTGCCCTGACCTGCCCTATCCTCCCTGATCCAGTGACCGGGAACAGATCTTAGGAACTTCTGTTCCCACCCGGAGACGACTTCAGTACGCAGAGCTGAGCCTGGCCCAGCTGCCACCCGGAACCTGGGCTGCCGGGGAGTAGAGAGATCTCTGCAGAGTGCACACGGAAAGTGTACCAGGGACACAGACCAGATACAAGGGAAAGGCAAGAACATATCACTGACAACAAAATGGCAAGAGGAAAGAGAAAGAGTATATTCCAAGGAAACCAAGACAATCTAGCAACACCAGAACCCAGCTCTCTGATAGTAGCAAACATCGGAATTCCAAACACTCCAGAGAAAGAAGACACAGACCTGAAATCATGCCTCAAGACGCTGATAGAGTTACTTAAACAAGAAAGGGAGGAAAAGCAAAAAGATTCAGAAGCTTTTAAAGAAGAAACAAGAAAAACACTCAAAGAACTCAAAGAACGAGATGAAAACAGAACCAAAGAAATAAAGGAATGGAAGAGGGAAATTAAAACAGAAATTGACACAATAAAGAAAGCGCTAGAAGAGATAACCCTAGAGTCAGAACACCAAAAAAAAAAAAAAAAAAAAAAAAAAAAAAAAAAAAAAAAATCAGGAGTCACAGAAGCAAGCATTTCCAACAGATTACAAGAGATCGAGGAGAGAATCTCGGGGGCAGAAGACAACATTGCAAACATAGACAAAACAGCCAGAGAAGATGCAAAAAACAAAAAGCTCCTAACCCAAAATGTCCAGGAAATACAAGACACAATGAGAAGACCGAACCTAAGGAAAATAGGAATAGAAGAGGGAGAAGAGTATCAACTAAGAGGCATAGTAAATATCTTCAACAAAATTATAGAAGAAAACTTCCCTACCCTCAAGAATGAGATGACCACGAGCATAAAAGAAGCCTTCAGAACTCCAAATAGGTTGGACCAGAAAAGAAATACCTCCTGACACATAATAGTAAAAACATCAAGTGCCCAAAGTAAAGAAAGAATACTAAAAGCAGTAAGGGAAAAAGGTCAGGTAACATATAAAGGCAGACCAATCAGACTCACACCCGATTTCTCAACAGAGACTATGAAAGCTAGAAGAGCCTGGACAGACATCATGCACTCCTTAAGAGAGCACAAGTGCCACCCCAAGCTGCTATACCCAGCAAAACTATCAATCACCATCGATGGAGAGACAAAGATATTTCAAGACAAATCAAAATTCACACAATATCTGATCACAAACCCAGCACTACAACGAATTATAGGTGGAAAACCCAATAAAATGAGGGAAAATACAGCCTAGTAAAAACAAGAAAACTCCTAAACAAGAAAACTAAAAGAAGAAAAAAACACAGACACAACTCAACCCAAAAAAGCAAAAATGACAGGAAACAGAAACAATTATTCCTTGATATCTATTAACATAAATGGTCTCAACTCCCCAATAAAGAGACATAGACTATCAGACTGGATACATAAACAAAATCCAGCCTTTTGCTGTATACAGGAAACTCATCTCAGAGACAGAGACAGACACTATCTCAGAGTAAAAGAGTGGGAACAAAACTTCCAAGCAAACAGCTCCAAGAAGCAAAAACTTCCATCCAAAAGTTATCAAAAAAGATAAAGAAGGACTTTTTACTCATTACCGGGGAAATCTGTCAGGAGGAACTCTCAATCCTTAACATATATGCTCCAAATAAAAAATCACCCACATTCATAAAAGAAACTCTACTAAAGCTCAAAAAATACATTTCACCCCACACAATAATAGTGGGAGACTTTAACACCCCACTCTCACCAATGGACAGATCAGGGAAACAGAAACTGAACAAGGACACTGAAAAACTAGCAGAGACTTTGAACCAACTAGAATTAATAGATATATACAGAACATACTATCCTAAAGTAAAAGAATACACCTTCTTCTCACCACCCCATGGCACCTTCTCGAAAATTGACCACATAATTGGACACAGAACGAGCCTTCATCGACATAAGAAGATTGAAATACTCCCATGCATCCTCTCAGATCACCATGGTCTACGGCTGGTCTTTAACAACAACAAAGACAACAAAATGCCCACATACACATGGAAACTAAACAACGCTCTGTTAAAGGATAGCAGGGTCAAAGAAGAAATAAAGAAAGAAATTAAGGACTTTCTAGAATTCAACGAAAATGATTACACAACATACCCAAACCTATGGGATGCAATGAAAGCAGTATTGAGAGGAAAACTCATTGCCCTAAGTGCTTCCAAGAAGAAACTGGAGAGAGCTCACATCAGCAACCTGACAGCACAGCTAAAAGCCCTAGAACAAAAGGAAGCAGATATACCCAAAAAGAGTAGACGGCAAGAAATAATCAAAATTAGGGCAGAAATAGACCAAATAGAAACAACAAAAAAAAAAAAAAAACATTGAAAAAATCAACAAAACAAAGAGTTGGTTCTTTGAGAAAATCAACAAGATTGATAAACCCCTAGCCAGACTAACTAAAGGGCAAAGAGAGAGTATCCAAATTAACAAAATCAGAAAGGAAAGTGGGGACATAACAACTGAAACTAAGGAAATTCAAGAAATCATCAGATCCTACTACAAAAACTTATACTCCACAAAATTGGAAAATCTGGAGGAAATGGATGAAATCCTAGACAGATACAAGGTCCCAAAGTTTAACCAGGACCAAGTAAACCATCTAAATAACCCTATAACACCTAAAGAAATAGAAGAAGTCATCAAAAGCCTCCCAACCAAAAAAAGCCCAGGTACAGACGGGTTCAGTGCAGAATTTCATCAGACATTTATTGGGGATATAACACCAATATTCGCCAAACTATTCCAAAAGATAGAATCAGATGGAATATTACCCAACTCATTTTTTGAGGCTACAATAACCCTCGTACCTAAGCCACACAAAGACCCTACAAGGAAAGAGAACTTCAGACCAGTCTCACTTATGAACATTGATGCAAAAATACTCAACAAAATCCTTGCAAACCGAATCCAAGAACACATCAAAACCATCATTCATCATGACCAAGTAGGCTTCATCCCTGCGATGCAGGGATGGTTTAACATAAGGAAATCCATCAATGTAATCCACCATATAAACAAACTTAAAGACCAAAATCACATGGTCATCTCACTAGACACTGAGAAAGCATTCGACAAAATCCAACACCCCTTCATGTTAAAAGTCCTGGAAAGAACAGGAATCCAAGGCCCATATTTAAACATAATAAAAGCAATATACAGCAAACCAACAGCCAACATCAAACTTAATGGCGAAAAACTTGAAGCAATCCCACTAAAATCAGGGACTCGACAAGGCTGCCCACTCTATCCCTACCTATTCCACATAGTACTGGAAGTCCTGGCTGGAGCAATTAGACAGCAAAAGGAGATCAAGGGGATACAAATCGGAGAGAAAGAGATAAAAACATCACTCTTTGCCGATGACATGATAGTGTACTTGAGTGACCCCAAAAATTCCACCAGAGAACTCCTACAGCTGATAAACAAGTTCAGCAAAGTGGCCGGATACAAAATTAACTCAAACAAATCAGTAGCCTTCTTATACTCAAAGGACAAACATGTGGAGAAAGAAATTAGGGAAAACGTACCCTTCACAATCATTACAAAAACTATGAAATACCTTGGTGTGACTCTAACTAAGGAAGTGAAGGACCTGTATGACAAGAACTTCAAACCTCTAAAGAAAGAAATTGAGGAGGATCTCAGAAAATGGAAAGATCTCCCATGCTCATGGATTGGAAAGATCAACATCTTAAAAATGGCCATCCTACCAAAAGCAATCTACAGATTCAATGCAATCCCCATCAAAATTCCAACCCAGTTATTCATGGAATTGGGAAGATCAATGTGCAATTTCATATGGAATAACAAAAGACCTAGAATAGCGAAATCCATCCTCAACAACAAAAAACATCTGCGGGAATCCCTATCCCTGACCTCAAGCTATATTACAAGGCAATTGTGCTGAAAACTGCATGGTACTGGTACAGAAATAGGCAAGTGGATCAATGGAATAGCATAGAAGATCCAGAAATGAGCCCTCATGTATATGGTCACCTGATTTTTTGACAAAGGAGCAGTAAACATTCAATGGAAAAAGGACAGCCTATTCAACAAATGGTGCTGGTCCAACTGGCACTCAACATGCAAAAGAATGAAAATAGACCCGTTCTTATCTCCTTGTACAAAGCTCAAGTGTAAGTGATTAAAGATCTCCACATTAAACCGGATACACTGAAACTATTAGATGAGAAAGTAGGGAAAACCTTAGAACACATAGGCACAGGAGAAAATTTCCTGAACAAAACACCAATGGCTCAAGCTCTAAGGTCAAAGATTAACAAATGGGACTTAATGAGATTGCAAAGTTTCTGTAAGGCTAAGGACATCGTCAAGAAAACAAAACGGCATCCAACAGAATGGGAAAAGATCTTTACCAACACCACATCAGATAGAGGCCTAATATCCAAGGTGTACAAGGAACTCAAAAAGCTAGACACCAGAGAATCAAATAACCCTATTAAAAAATGGGGTACAGAGCTAAACAAATCATTTTCAGTTGAGGAACACCGAATGGCTGAAAAACATCTGAGGAAGTGCTCCACATCCTTAGCCATCAGGGAAATGCAAATCAAAACAACCCTAAGATTCCACCTCACACCAGTCAGATTGGCCAAGATCCAAAACTCAGATGACAGCAGATGCTGGCGAGGCTGCGGAGAAAGAGGAACACTTCTCCACTGTTGGTGGGGTTGCAAGCTAATACAAACACTCTGGAAATCTGTCTGGCGATACCTCAGAAAATTGGATATAGTACTACCTGAAGACCCAGCTATTCCACTTCTGGGCATATACCCCAGAGACACTTTAATACACAACAAAGATATATGCACCACAATGTTCATAGCGGCTCTATTTATAATAGCCAGAAGCTGGAAGGAACCCAGATGTTCTTCAGAAGACAAATGGATACAAAAATTGTGGTACATATACACAATGGAATACTACTCAGCCACCAGAAACAATGACTTAACCGAATTCTTAAGAAAATGGCTGCATCTAGAGAAGATCATCCTGAGTGAGATAACCCAGTCACAAAAGAACAGACATAATATGCAGTCACTGATAGTGGAATGCTAACCCCAGAGGCTTGCACTCCCCCAGAAACAACTCACAGACTGTATGAAGTCCAAGAAATAAAGAAAACAAAAAATATACATATATTCACAAAACAAGAAGACTTTGACTATTTCCATGTTGCATTTTGTTTTGCATGTACTTTACGCTTATTACAACTAGTAGGTTTTCAATGCATACTGTCAAGCCCTTGAAAAAAATCAAGTACTGACTAAAAAACATATTCACATGGTTTTATGTAAAATTTATTTTAATGTCTGAAAAAACAGTACTGACAAAAATGTATAATTTTAAGCAAAAAATATTTAAAATCTTTACATTTATCTTTGTTTTGCAAAATAAAGTCGTTTAAAAAAATAATTTAGATCACAACTGTTTATGGCAGCATTTTTTGCTCTTTCTATGACAAACCATTTCCCTAGAAAAATCTAGCAAAAAAAATTCTAAAAATAATCAGGTCAGCAAAAAACAGAAATACAATCCTGAACTGGGGGTTTGCTAAGTGAGTCTACAGAAATGTGAAAAAAGTGTGCAACTGTTGAACTGACACTTAGAACCTTGTCACACAAACTAAAAGTAGCCAAGGAGAAGTCTCTATGCCTCTTATTGCTACCAGTTCCTACTGAAGAAATGATAATAATAGAATTATGTTATATATATATATATATATATATATATATATATATATATATATATGCAGAAAATATATGCTTTGAACTAAAACCAATGAACCTTAAACATAATTCATCTTTAAAGTACAGATTTTAATTAAAACAATGTAAAACACCAATATATAATTTTCTCTTTTCTTTTTTATTAAATTATTTCATTTATTTACATTCCCAATGTTGCCCCCCTTCCTGGTCCCCTCTTCCAGAGTTTTTGACTCCCATCTTTTCTCCCCTTTCAGTTTGAGAAATTGCTCTCCTCTCATTCACTCATCTTACCCCTTCAGCATCCCCCTTCCCTGGGGCATCAAGTCTCTACAGGAGTAGGTGCATCCTCTCTCATGGTCTTACAAAACAATACTCTGGTACATGTGTGAGGGGGGCCACAGACCAGTCCATGTATGCCCTTTGGTTGGTAGTGTAGACTCTAGAATTGCAGCGGGGTCCTATGGTGTTGCAAATCCCTTCAGCTCCTTCGATCCCATCCTTCCCCTAACTTTTCCATAGGTGTCCTAGACCTCACCTATCTTCTCAGGACTGATTGTATACAATTTCAGGCTAGTGAACTATTCTGTTCACTGGACAGTTAGGAAGAATAGGCTGGCAGTAATTTCTCTGTTCAAGCACATAGCCTGAAGCTCTCCTATGAGTCTTTGTTCTGGTTAGAGTTTTCTAGAATAAGAAGAAAATTAGTAGACTGAGACCCTGTCCTTTTAGACATCGATTGAAATTGATGAACAGTTCTCTTTGATACCCTTTTTGCTTCCTCTCCTTGAAAGCCCTGTCCCTCTATCATGTCCAACATAGATCCTTATGTTCTGTAACTGAAAAGAGAGCCAAGCATTGGACTGAGGTCAAAGACCCTTATGAAAGGTTTAAAGGAAGGATTAATTGAACTAAAATAGATGGTATCCCAATAGGATAACCAATATCTCAATAGGATAACAACAATGTCATCTAACCTGGACCCCTCAGAGCTCCCAGAGGATGTACTTAAGCCTGCGGAGACTTGATGCACCAGTGTGGGGGAAATAATGGGGGGAGCACCCTCTCAGAAGTGAATGGAGGGGATATGGAGTAAAGAAGTCTGTGAGGGAAGATTGGGGGGGCACAATATTGGGCATGTAAATGAATAAAATATATAAACACTAAAAAATAGAAATAAAAAAGAAAGGTAAAGTGAAATCACCCCTCTATTAATCCATATAAGAGCAAGCTCATGTGAAATTTAAGATAATAATAATTAATATTTTTTGCTTATTAAAATGGGCACCATATATATATATAACCAAACTTGACATTACAAAAAAAAAAAAAAAAAAAAAAAAAAAAAAAAAAAAAAACAGTTAAAATGCACAATTAAACTGAGACCACTTAACGTAAGACCACCACTTCATTTTGGCTATGTTGCCAGAGTCTTGAATATCAGAATTTTTCTGTTACACACACACACACACACACACACACACTCACATGAGAGAGAGGGGGCACATGCATATACACACAGTTTTAATATTAGAGAAGTTTCTTCTCTTTATGTTTTATATGATTCAGATAATAAAGTTGTCAGAAGTATATAGAGAAGGGAGATTTTAACAACACTCAGCAGCAGTGTGATGGTTTCTAAATGAGGAAATCAAGAACTCAGTATCATCTCTCAGAATCAGAGTAACAATGGAGGCTGGAGAGGTGTATTTCAGGGATTACAGCTTTTACTGAGCAGTGGTGAGGTTCACTAAGTGAAAAAAAAAAAAGAAAAGAAAAGAAAAGAAAAATGCTCTGAGAAGTGTGTAGAAAACAGGAAGTTTATTTCATAGTGAAGCATCTGGAAAAAGACTTTGGAGCATCCAAGGGAAGAAAAGGTGATTCCAGAGAAAATTATCTGTGCCGAAGGACAGCAAACCGTGATATTTCTGTGTATGCTGATAATCTAGTTATTATATTCTTATAATATAGTTTTTCTGTTAATGTGCATTAACAACAAAACAGTGATTATAACATGCAATTTCATTTCTTCTTCTGCTCAAATGTATAAAGAGAAACGGATACTTCTTAGCAGTTTACATTACTTTCAACTAACCAAGTGAATGTCAGGCAGCACTATAAAGGGCTGAATTGTACCTTTTATTAGGAGCTGGGGACACTGAGATCATAAATCAATTATACCTTATACACGAAAACAGTTCATTTCTGCCACTGAAGACATCACTTTAATATGGCATGAAAGAGCACAGATCATTGAATTTACACAGTGTAAAAAAAGAGAGTTTTTCAGGACCTATGGTACTGTAGTCACATCATGATCTTTTATCTCATTGGTTCCAATTTCAACCACACATAACCATAGACACATACATAGACAGAAACACACACACACAGACACACACACACACACACACACATAGACACACATAAGAGCATTCATACAGATAGACAGACATACACAAACACATAGAATCTTTCTCACACTTTAACATATGCATAAAAATGCACATACTCATATACAGAAATATACAACCATAGATATGCACAAACACTCTTATTGTATTAGAATATAATTTTGCATTAGTTAGGTATTTTTATATCATGATATGCTTTTTCATAGCATTGTTATATTTTGAATGTATACAGGTGTTAGCAACGTATTCATTTATTTTATAGTTCAATGTTAGAACTATAGAATAAATATAATACATAAGGAAAAATAATTTCAGACCAATATGAGAATCAATACATAAAAATAGAAAAAAATTGAAAATCATCATATAGAATGATTAGGTTCTACAATACACTTCTCCTCTTTTAACTCTTCACACAATAATTACTATGAAAGAATCATTTGTGATGATCTTTTATGAATAATTACCATATTATCAAGAAGAGTGTGTACTAAGGAAGTGAGAGAGCTTCTAGCTCAATTGCCTTTGTTATCTAATACTTTAATAAGACAAATTAAAGGAAATAATACTATGAAAGACAAGTTTAGCTGTCAGTGGCTTCATATTCTGGTGGTAATAATACATTTTATAAAGCAAAGAACACTCAAGACAACTTCTATCAGGACACGCCATCCAAAAATATGTAATATGTAGATTAGGATATATGCACAGAAGAAAATAAAATTTTATAAAATAATATGAATGTGTTTCTTCTTACAATGACATCTTTAAAGGACAAATAACATTTTTCTTGAAAATTACACATTAGAGAGGTAATATCTTAAATATTTAGCATTTATTATAATTATTATTTTGTGTAATGGGATCTCATTCAGCACTGGTGACAAAGAAAATGAGAAACTTAGGTTCTGGATGTTCATTTTTTATAGATATTTAATTGGTTCTAAAAGTTTTGAGCACTATATTCATAGATGTTTTGAGGACTAATTAGACAGTTTCCAGTTTCTGTTGAACTAGAGTTGCCTGTAATCCAGATGCCCTGGTACTCAGTAAATAGGCAAGCATCTCACCTCCATATCCTTAGAGCTGGGAATACTGGCTTGCATCACTATAACTAAATGACATGTAGGCATGGTTGTGTGTGTGTGTGAGGATGCATGCACATGTGATTGGAAGAAGGAGATCAATATCAGGCATCCATATGCCTGTTATGTGCAGACTACACAATGTTTCTTCAGTGTAGACCTGTAGAAAATTTTGAAGTTGATCAGAGAATAAGTGCACCATTTGTGTTCAGAATTCCTTGGGTCTTGTTTCCATTTGAGTCTTATGATCATTTCCTCCTCTACCATTTTCTTGGAAAAATACCCTTGTACTTCTTCTGGGGGATTTCATTCATCTCCTTAGGTTTCTGTCAATGATATGGGCACTGTAATGCTGCTAATTCTGCTAACTGATGGTCTTCTATTTTCACCACCTCTTTTTTTGTTTGACTCTTTTCATGGTAGTAGTCTCTAAGTCATGATTAAGTTTATGTCTTGGCTTGTTATCATATTTTGATTTTATTCAGGTTATTTTCAATTACATTATTATTGGACTTTAGAAAAACTCATGATGTTTATATGTTAATATTGAAATCTACTTGGGTGAAAATATTGCTCAGTTTCCAAGACTCTCATAATGAACACTTCCTTTCAAGTTTATGATCAGATCACCTACAAATAGAGATTGTTTGCCTTCTCCATTCCCCCTTTTTATATTACTAAAGAGATTTGTACTTGTTTCTAATAAGAAAACTGGATGAGGGTAATATTAAATTTACAAAATGATTTAAGAAGTCTCTATACCCCTCATGTTTTATAGAGTAAGTTGAAAATATTTATTATTAATTTAATGATTCTGGATAGAATATTAAAGGTGAATCTATCATGGTCTCATGCTGTTTTATTGAGATAGTCATTACAGATTCAATGTCTGTTGTTTAGTTTTCCCTACTTAGAAATTAATAAACATCTATCCACCTAAGGCAAGGCATTGATGACAAATCAAACAATAAGTCCACCCAACTATAGCTGACTAATCAGTGGGTATATTAGGTTTACTATTTATATCGCAGATTCTAAGGCAGGTGCACCATCCAAAATCATATGTAAGTATGGATAAGAACTGTATTTTTTGTAAATCTTTGTTCAACTTTTAGGCAGAATCCACTGAAATGAATCCTGTCTTTCACTGACTGCTTCCCGTTTCTATAAGACTGGGGAGAGTATTATGAATCCGTAACTTTAATTAATTTTTGGAATCTTGTATATTTCATTAGCTTTCTGAGTCTCATAAGCTCATGTCTTCCTTCCAGGAGGGGATGTTTAAATGAAGAGAAAAAAGTTTCCTAGTAATCTCATGTATTCTCGATTTGTTTTGTTTATTTTGAGAATGCAATTTAATTACATTTCTCCCTTATGTTTGTTCCCCCCTAAACTCTCCTGTAGGTTGACATCAAGGCAATATATGATTGGACAGTAGAGAGTGCAGCAGGAACAAAGTTTTTGTAAGGCTGGGGAGAGGAGGAAGTGGGGAGAATCAGCAGAGCTGGAGAAAGAGTTTGGAAGGAGAAGGAACTGGGGAGCCAACATGATAGCAGATGTGGATATTCTTCTCTACACATAAATATTGGTTGTTAAGAGCATTTCAGTGTGATCTTGATGTGGTGACTGAATTGAGTTCAAAGGAGTGTGTAGTGGTGGGATGCAAAAAGCCCACCACTGGAGTTGTGTATATACAAGGCATGACAACCCACCAAGGGAAAATGAATGGAATCAACCCAGATCACAGACCACCCAGATCAGAAGCAGCCAGGGTGGGCAGGGCAGATTGCCTGGGTCAAAGGAAACATGTCTGTGAGTACATGGGGGTAGCATGGAGTCACTGGGATAAAGATACCCGGCAGTGCCATGTGGCCCTACTGGTACCAGCACTAGGGCGGGATAAAAGGATACCTCTTTTTATTTTTACCACAACATCCTTCAATATAAATCTTCCCACTCTCCTTGAAATCAGAGCCTCCTGTTAAATTAATCATTATTGTATGCATTTATGTTTGTATAAACAATAAATATAACCTTTTGGATTTACATAATGTTATATGTATGTGTGCTTCAGGGATGACAATTTAGCATTTTATAAACCACTGGTGTGTTTGCTAGTGAGGTTTATCTCTCTAATTTCCATACTTACTCAGTTGCCTTTAGTTTTCTGTGTTGAAGAACTTTGGGTTGTGGGAAAAACTATTATGTTCTCTTTCATCTGTGGTTTCACAACACTCATGATTATAGTAAATGAAAGGACAACCTTCTCATTCAGTATAAAGTAGGAATTAGTTTCACATACAGAGTGCATGGCTGGGTTTAATTTAGAGGCTAGAAAGACAGTGACTTTTTGTTGGTTGATAAAAACTTGTATTCTGTTTGAGAAGAAGCTTTCATGAGTGGATTTTCAGAGGAGTCTTACTGGGAGGAGCATAGACAGACTAGGGTGAAAATAGTTTAAATGATAATTATCAAGTGATATACAGAACTACCTGGTAGAAATTGTCATTTCAGAGGGATTCCAAAACATGGGCTACTCAAAATATTTGGAAGCTAGTGAGTTCGTGGACGAGACAGTGGCTCTAATTAGTAACTACTAATGATGTAGTTAGACTCTTAGACTATGAGAATCAATAATCCATTTTATGTGTTTTCTACAGTTACATTAGCTTCTTATTAGGTGACATATAACAAACATACTCCGTCTGGCTGAGTTATCTTTTAACTAGTCTAAAACACAGGGTGGCCCGTGTCACACAGGGTATGTAAAAGACATCGGTTCATTACAAATTTGGGGGGGGGGTTCTTTTTTCTTTCTTCATTTCTTTATTTATTTAACACTGGACTCTGGGATATCTAGTGCTAACAGGACTAAGTTCATCCTCTCTTACTGAGGCCCATCCAGATAGTCCATGTAGCAGGAAGGGATCCAACGGCTGAGAACTGAGACTAAAAGAGTTCCATCTCCACCTGTTTGGGGAACCATGTTGAAGACCCAACTGCACACTTGCTAAAAAATTCATAGGGGGCCTAGTGCAGTTCCTGCATGCTCCCTGATTGGTGGTTCAGGGTCTGAGTCCCCATCCTGATTTCAGGTGAGTTGATACCATAAGTCTTTTTGTGGTGTTTTTGAAAGCTGCAGTTTGCTCACTTCTATTCACTAATCATCCACAAGACTCCCTGGGCTGTGCCTGAGATTTTTGGCTGTGAGTCTCTGCATATGCCTCCATTACATAGTAGGTGAACCCTGTCAGGAGACAGTTATATTAGGTTCTTGGTTACAAGTTTAGCAGAGTGTCAAGGGCTGTCTCACTTACATGGGATGGGTCTCAAGCTGGCGCAATCATTGGTTGACTGTTCTATGCTTGGGACCAGCCTGAGCACTTGTCCTCTCTAGAAGGCAGCCAAGGTAGTAAAGCATCATAGGGGGTAAAACTTGATTTTGCAAAAGTAACAGTTACTTGATAGTAATAGTATTTACTCTCCTTGATTCTTTGTTATTGTGGGAACAGAATGCAGTGGCTTCAGAAAAATTAACACCTGTTGCTTAATAAATAAACAAACAAATATATATATACATTTGGATGACTGGATGACTGGTTAGATGGATGGATAGATGGATGGATGGAAGGATGGATGGATGGATGGATGGATGGAGGGATGAATTTATAGAGGGAGGGATGAGGCAGAGCCTTCCAAGCCACTACTTTATTTTTTTTTCTCTGGCCCTTTTATAGACAGCAGTTCTTAGAAAATTGCCTCATAGATAATATGTTACACACAAGGGGAGTTACAAAAGGATATTGATATTAAGTTCAAGGAAGTGTTTCATTCTGCAAGGTCAGTTTAAAGCAATAGTTTCATATGTACTTTCACGTGCACTCGTCTTATTATAGTGCACATCTGTGGTTCCATCTTTGGTTCTGAACTAGAATGAATGATTTTTTTCTTTTATCACAAATTTCCCAAGCTTATTTGTCTTTTTATTGTGATTATGAAAACTCATTGTATTTCTTACAATGCAGGCTTTCTTTACTATTATGAGGTATGGGCCCATTTATTATTTATTCTAACTTTAATACATCTTTCTAGAAAAAAAACTAATATTATATTTTAGGATTTTTTTCCTAAGATTACTTGAATCAAGTTAGGAACTTTATGAAATAATTGATTTATTTAAATATCATTAATTCATAAAAATTTATCTTCATGTTGATCAACAAGAGATCTGCTCAGTAGAGTGGTCTCATGCCCAGGGACTGTTAAATTCATAGTGACAGGAAAGGCATATCAGCTGCAAGGAGCAATCCTTTGGGACTTTGCCTCTCAGATAACAGCCATCTTAGCCCATGCAAAAGGCCTCCTTCAGGAAGACTACCTGCCAGAATTAGCCTTTCCTAGATAGCTTATTTTTTTTTTTACTTTATTTTAAAAAACAAAGATAAATTTACAAATTTTTACCATTTTTGCATAAAAGTAAATGAATGCATTTTTTAATGTTGTAATTAAGTATTTGTGGGTATATATACATACACATATGTATATATGTAACAATATAGGAAAAGAGGATATGAATTTGAGGGGATAGGAGAGAGACTACAGATTTAAACAAAAAGTTCTCAATCGAGGAATATCGAATGGCTGAGAAACATCTAAGGAAGTGCTCAACATCCTTAGCCATCAGGGAAATGCAAATCAAAACAACCCTGAGATTCTACCTCACACCAGTCAGATTGGCCAAGATCCAAAACTCAGATGATAACAGATGCTGGCAAGGATGTGGAGAAAGAGGAACACTTCTGCACTGTTTGTGGGGTTGTAAACTGATACAACCACTCTGGAAATCAGTCTGGTGATTTCTCAGAAAATTGGACATAGTACTACCTGAAGACCCAGTTATTCCACTTCTGGGCATATACCCCAGAGAGGCTCCACATACAACAAAGATACATGCACCACAGTGTTCATTGCCATCCTATTTATAATAGCCAGAAGCTGGAAAGAACCCAGATGTCCTTCAGTAGATGAATGGATACAAAAATTGTGGTACATTTACACAATGGAGTACTACTCAGCTATCAGAAATAGTGACCTAAATGGCTCCTAATGGTTTCCTCAGTCTCTGGTCCATTCTTATTCCTGCAGATCATGTAGGTAGGACAAAATTTAGGTTGAATGTTTCATAGGTTTATTGAGATTCCCCTCCCTACTCTGGGAGTCCTGCCTGGCCACAGGAGGTGACGACTTCAGACTCTATATCTCCCTCTGGTAAATCTCAAGTAAAGATTCTTCAATATTTGATCCATTATATGTCTCTAAACATGTTTGTGATTTTAAGCTTTGTGATGATTTGGTTTGAGCATGATTAAGATGTTTTTGACAAGTGAATGCAAATGAATCACACATGGGTTCATTTATTATAATGCTACAAAGTCAGACAAGATTCAGCATAGGCCAACATCTTTGTATTGAGTATTAGCCAAATATATTACTAAACAGTATTTATTATATTATTCATACTTGCATGGAAACAACCGGTCTCTTATTGTTAAAGAAAGACAGACACGAAAATTAATGATTGTATTCAAACTGATATATTCCTTATATAGTCTTAAATCAAAGTATCATGTTTAATTCTACTTGTCAACTATAAGTACCCGGATAACTTCTCTGTTGTTGTCAGTGGAGAGGCGATAAGCAAAAAAACATGGATCAGCTGGTGAAGCTGCAGGTCACATGCATTAAAGCCCGGTGTAGAATTGTAGAAATGCTATTTACTTACTGCATCCATACTGTAGCTGAGAACATAAAGACTGAAGTAGTTTTATCTAAGTATATAAAAAAAACCTGCAATGCAAAACCTAAACACTTTCTTTGTATAATTAGCTATGCAAAATATCATCAAACGCTTTGGAAAATCTATTCTTATCATAGTAACATTATCTTACTCTCTATTCATTTTCATCTACACCTGGTAAAACTGCCAGTCCTCATATTGGAACCTACCAAACAAAAGCGAATTAGCAAGCACATTAAAATAAAGAAAATTAATCAGAAGTAAACAGAAGATAAACGTCACAGTGCCCACAGAGTCAAGCACAAGGTGTGTCACCTGACATATGGTCAATGAATGGTCATGAGCCTGAAGTTCACCCATTCTGTTACCTAGAGCTGTTACTACATTCTGTGATGACCTTTACATATCCCTCCTGGAGATTTTCTCACTGTTGCCACAGTTACATCAGTCCTTTCTAGCCCAAAGATATTATCGGGAAATAAATTTTATAGAACACTACTGTGCTATTTCCCAGTGAGTACTTTCTGGCTCTCTGCATATTCAACTTGCACTCCTTGAATGCTTGGATTAAATCCTATAATGCACTAGGAACTTGTTGCTCTGGTACCTAGAAAATGAGATTCACTATTTTATGGTCAGGGTTGACCACAGATGAGTGAACCTCTACCTGAAACCTGAATTAAGGAGGGTTGTTGTATTTAAACTCTTTATTGTTCTCAAATGAGCTAAAAAGCTTGGGATGGTTCTGCAGCACCATATCCTGCTCTCAGGAATCCTGTGCTAGTTATCTTCCTTTCATCGCTAATCTGGAGCTACATTTTCCTTCTTTCTGTAAAAAAAAAAAAAATTCTGTTTTAAAACTTGAGACTGGCTCAAGGTGTGGTGGTGTGTGCCTTTAGTTCCAGAAGACAGGAGGAAGAGGTAGAGAGAACACTGAAAACTCTGAGTTTGAGGCCAGACTGGTCTACATAGTAAGTTATAGTCACACATATGCTACATAGAGAAACCCTGTCTACAAACAATAGTTGCAAAAAGTTTTTGAAAAATAGTTTGGTCTGCTTGTATGCTCTCTGTGAAAAAAAATTGTCTGCTGATTCTACATAATTGTGTCATAGATTTATCTCATTTCCCAACAAGGCCATGAGGCAAATTCTTCAGAATAACCTGGTAATTAATGAAGGTTTCTTTCCTTGTCTTTCAAGTCATCCATTCTGTCACTAAGAAATAACACATTCAAATTTCAAAACCCTTATATGTTCATGGACTCATGTCCCCCAGCAACCATAGATCATTCTATAATTTTTCTACCACTAGTGCTAACATTTCCTGTCTGTTTGAGTGCCACCTAAAAACAAGAATGAATAATGATTACGTTCAATCTTGAACATTATTTAATTTCTCATGTAAAATTTGAGATGTGTGGGAAAGGAGGGAAAAAAATTGGAAATATTATTGAAAATGATCTGTGAATAGAAAGAGAAGATTGATAACGACATAGGAGAGCTTGGTTGGATAGTGAATTATTTTAGTTGCTGAAAAGTCAGATGCAAAACCCAAGAATTCTAGTAGAGTTTCCTGTTAGATAATAGTTTAGGGATCTCCTGACCCAGAGACCTCATCTCAAATCACATATGTTTATATACATAATACATTTATAGAGAAATAGATGCTTTTGCAATTCTATAATGCTTAGTAGATTTTATTTCCATTACATTAAAACAGAAACGTGCACACACACATGAGAAAGGGAGCCTGCACAAGGAAGCATTATTCTTTTTTGATTAATAAAATAATTTTTGGAAATGCAAGAGTTATAGTGCCCAGAACTTACAAATATCCATTGTAATGAGAACCAGTCCTATCACCTGCACCATGTGTATTGATGTGTATTGGACTGTGTATAGGTATGTTCCTAACTGAGAGTTTATCAAGCACACCTCCCACCTCCAAATTCATCTGTGCCCTCCCACCCATTTCCATATCTGATTCATATAACATATGTGTTCAGTGTCTCAACTCTGCTGGGTCTGCCTGTATGCTTATGCATATAGAATAGCTACTGGAGATTAGGTGGTCTTTTAAGTGCCACATATCTAAAGAAAACTTTGGCTTTCCCTCTCAGAAACTATCAAATACTAATATTTTCTCAGATAAGCATGGGATTCTACGAGCTGCTGCACATGCATGCTATGCACTGGATTGATTTTCAGCAGATCTTGTACATACAATCACATGTCCTGTGAGTTTCTGTGCATGAGGTGTACAATGAAATAACCAATGTTGTAAAAATGTACCACTTCAGGATCTTACCATCATTCTGCTCCTAGCCCTGGGAGAGGAGTGTGTCAGATATAAAAGCAAGAATCAATCTCTCTGTATTAGAAATGAGGTAAGGAAAGTAAAGTGTTGTATCTGAGTTAATGGCAAGATACAGATATCTGAGTTTTTATGCAATTTTACTTAGCTTATTAGCCATAATGGTATTGTAACCAACCTGTCATGTTTGATAAGAGTATCAGAATATAGATATTAGAATATCAGAAGCTGTAGCACTACCATATAATGAAAATTGCCTAAATATCAATAAAATAAAATGACAATTTGGAATAATTATTTAGTTTGTAAAGAACTCTTTAAACTAACCCTTCTTTTTTATAATGTTTAAAGTGATTAAAAATAGGACCAAAAATAAAGCAAATCCAAAATATGGTATCTCTTTTCTGACAATCATTTTTTTTCAAGAGAAGTTTCTAAAGATTTTGATGTTGCATGTATGTTCTATATATTTTCCCTTTTCTATTAATTGAATATATTATATAAAGTAGAATAGAGAAAACAAATAAAATAAACCAACCAACCAACCAATAATAAGATGAACCCAAGGAAGACATATAGATACAGAGACACAATCACACAAAACAAAATTTCATAGAGACGCAAAACTGAAAAATACACTATATAAGCCAAGGTAGGCTTTTTTAATAAGCATAAAAGACAGAAAAACAAACCAATTTCCAAAATGCTATTTAGTTTGTTCGTCACCAGTATTGGATATGGGTCTTGCACCAAAGTATAATGAACATAACCAATGAAAATTCTTTGCAGAAACAAATTTTTCTTTTGGGAGAAGCTGTCAGTTGGCAATAGTTTCTGCTCTATTGATGGGGACGAGTGTTTATTTTTTATTTCTGTGCTGGAACCCCGTGTGGCTTATACCTGTTCCCCTGTCCATGCTGTCATGATCTCTGTGAGCTCATTTGTGCAATATTCACAATGTGTTCTGAGCAGAACACCAATGGCTCAGGCTCTATGTTCAACAATTGATAAATGGGACCTCAAGAAGCCACCAAACTTCTATAAGAAAAAAGACACTGTCATTAGAACAAATCAGCAGCCTGCAGATTGGGAAATGATCTTGACCAACCATCCATGGACAGAGGGGTAATAGCCAAAATTTACAAAGATGTCAAGAAGTTAGACACAAACAACACAAATAACTCAATTTAAAAACGTGATCCAGTACTAAAAAGAGAACTCTAAACGGCAGAATCTAAATGGCCAAGAAGCAGTTAAAAAATGTTCAAAGTACTTAGTCATCAGGGAATTGCAAATAAAAACATCTCTGAGATCCCTTATTACACCCATCAGCATGGCTAAGATAAAAACTCAAGAGATGGTACATGCTAGAGCTATGGGACACTTCTTCATTGCTGGTGGGAGTACAAACATGTTCAATTCCTTTGAGATGAATTTTGTGGTTTCTCAAGAAACTAGGAATAGTTCTCCCTCAAGAACCATCTATACCACTCCTGGGCATAAACCCAAAAGATGTTTCACCGTCCCACAAAGACACTCTCTCAACTATGTTCATAGTAGTTTTATTCTTAATAGCAAGAAACTGAAAACAACCTAAATGTTCCTCAATCAAAGAATGGATAAAGAGAATGTGGTATATCTACACAATGAAATACTATTCAGGTATTAAAAACAAAAACATGATGGTTTTTGGAGGTCAATGCATGGAACTTGGCAATATCATCCTGAGTGTGCTAATCTAGTCTTGGAAGGAGATATAAGGCATGTACTCACTTATAAGTGATTATTAGTGATAAAAACCAGGAAAATGCTACACTACACAATTCCAAAGACACCAAACAAAAAGGAGGCTCTAAGGAAGAGAGCTCAAATGTCACTTAGAAGGAGAAATAAAATAATAAGAGGCAGATGGAGAGAATGAACTGGGAGGAAGGGGAAACGCAGATGGAAATTGAGGTTCGTGATTAGGTGTGGGGAAGGACAAGGGAGATGGTTTGAGGGCTATATAAATAAATAGAAATTTGTAACTGACGGTGTTGGGGAGGTGGGGGCACATCTCCAGGATGAGACAGAGATTTGGAATAAGTGAGGTACCTAAAAACTAGTACGATGACCTTAGATGTAACTCATAGAATTGGAAACTGAAGAGACCACTTCCTGTAACCATGCAGGAACCTCAATGGAGCAATAGATACAATAACCCACCCACAAACGTTTGACCCAAAATTTATCCTGTTTACAAGGAACACAGGCACAGAGAACGGAGCAGAGACTTGGGAAATGGCCAATAACCAGCCCAACTAGAGAACAATCTCCTTGACCCCACTGATGCTCTGTTATGCTTACACATTGTAGCATATTGTACTCCAAGAGGCTCCATTCAGCAGCTGACTCAGACAGATGCAGACACCCACAGCCAAACAGTGGATGGAGCTTGGGACTCTTATGGAAGAATAAGAGGAAGGAATAAAACTCCAAAGGGGATAGAAAGTCTAAAGAAAGACCAACCGAGTCAACTAACCTGGGGCTATCAGATTCTGAACCACCAGCCAAAGAACATACATGGGCTGAACCTAGACCTCTTTGCACATATGTAGCAGATGTGCAGCTTGGTCTTCATGTGAGTCCAATCAAATGGAATAGGGGCTATGCCAAAAGCTATTGCCTGTGCATAAAATATGTTCTACTAGCTGGGCTTCTTCGTCTAGACTCAGTGGGAGAGGAAATTTCTAGCCTAGCCGACACTTCAAGTGCCAGGGTGGGGGTATATCCAGGGAGTCCCCATCAATTCAGAGAAGAAGGAGGAGGGGCTAGGGAAAGGGTCATTACAGGTGACTACTGGCAGGGGGCAGTGAGCTTGATACAAAATGAAGAATTAAAATTAATTTTAAAAATGATAGTTCTGATTGTGTGCAAAAGCACATACACATGCATATGCATATATGTAATGATGATATTTCTCATTGAATCATAATTGTGTTTTTATTTTCTTTATAGAAGAAGCTATTTATTGTCTTAGATCTATGACTATAATGTGATGTGGTTAAAATTAATCTATTTACCAAGTTACCTATAAGCAATTATATTATATGCTTTATGTTGCTTAATTTTCTTGATTAATACTCACTTTATTCAATTATTCACTAATTTGAGTTTTTTTCTTTTTTTCTTAGTTTATTATAATCTTCACTGTTTCTTTACAGTAAAAGTTTATAAATCATGTTTAACCCTGAAACAATAATATGATAACTTTATGCAATAAAATGTGAGTTGTATTCTGACCTTCAGTTTGATATTATTGTGCATTCTAAATTTACCTTTTTGTATTCATTTCAGACCATATTTTTCAATAAAAACTGTAACTTGCAAATAAGTTATTAGTGTGTTTTAATACATTTTCTTTTAAAGTAGTTTTCATATAAATGGTAAACATATTTTTTATTCATGTTTCAAACTACTTCAAGTTAAGTCACATAAATACCTGTGCATTTAAACTCAAATTTATCATGTTTAATCCAAAATTATTTTATAAAATAAACTGAAAGTTAAAACTATCCAATTTGTAGTTCACATATGTTTTAAGATATTTTTATCATACTCTACTTCCTGGTCATCAGCAAATATATATGTGTAAGCCACACTGCTAGTGCCTTCCATGAGGACTGAAATTAACTAGCACCTTTTCTTCACCACCGTAATGGTCCATAACCTTTAAACTTTAAATGAACCAGAATAAATTCTTCCTGTCTTAAATTGCTTTAGTTGGCTATTCTGTCATGAAAATGAAGACAAAATCATAAAACTCTACAGAGGAGGTATGGGATATGCCACAGTCAGAGGGTGGGCTAGGAGGGGCATAGAGTCTGGACTGTAAAAATAGATTAAATAATAATAAAAAAGAGTAGAGTTACTTCTGAAATCAGTGCAACTAAATATCAAACGTTTGGAGTTGTTGGTTAGCGGAGTAAACAATCCTAAGAAACAGAGTGTAAGGGGGCATTTCAATGGGAGATCAAAGAGTAGAATGATAATAGAAATGTCTGAGGAGTTTGCCCAAGGGATTTTACAGAGGAACATAGATGCCACCTGGAATTGGGTCATGCATGAATGATGTTTCAATCTGGTGAACAGTCTGGCTGCATCCCGCCGATGTGTTGAGAAATACAGTGAGGCGAAATTCAAAAGTCATGGACTAGGTTTTTTTTTTTTTGTTTTGTTTGTTTTTGTTTTTTTGGAGGGGGATGGATAAATTTTCAAGACAGCAGAGCAAAAATGCAATGCTACCATTGCTGCTCTCTGCAATTAATCATATTTATGGGGGGGATGCTTTTCACCATGAAGCAGACCAGAAATATGTAAAAATATGCCATTTGACATGCAAGAGAACATGAGCATATCAGAATTTATGAACAAGCTAGGAAAGACAGGTTAGGTAAAAAGCATAACTGTTAAAGAGACACGAAGAAAATTATGTTTCTAAGACAATAAAAAGTCATGAAGAGAGAAAATGAAACTTTCAATGGGAGAAACACCAGGGCAGGTATTCTGTGATAGAAAAAGTATGACATTCCATAAAGTAGGTTGAGATGGAATGCTATCTGTTATCAAGGCTGATTTCTGTCAAAGAGAACTTTGTTGCTTATTTTTGTTCAAGCTATGGAATAATGTTGGTTATCATGAGTAGGAGATTGGATGTGGAGGGCAGCATGCTGGAGTCAGGGTGTGGTAACTACTGGTTGATCTGACTTTGTCTTAACAAAATGATAATTATGAACTGAATTCCCCTATCCCTACATTTTCATGTGCTCCACAGGAACATTGTTGTTGTAATAAATGGGTCTTTTATCTTGTTATATAACTGTGACTCATAGAAAGACTGTTTTGGTGTGGTGGTAACTGTCATGTTTTATTGGAAAGACTTTTGGTGTGGTGGTCCACTTCCTCTTGCTCTTATGCCACTTCTGATATCTCCTCTCTAATGATTCGTGAACTTTGACAAGGGAAAGTTTGATAGTTTCTTGTCTAGGACCTATGACATACCTAGCCCTACCTTCTTATATTTATTTTGTTATAAAGGATATTCTCACAATAATGACGAGCATGTAAAGTCTTCCCATCCTTTGGTACTTTCTTCATGTCTTTCTTCAATGTCTTAAAGTTGTCATTGCACAAGTTTATCATATTTTTGGTAGGATTTATTTCAGAATATTGTTTGATGATACTGTAAATAAATTATTTCTTTGAATAATTGATACATTTGTTGCTGATTTTGTATATTGATACTATTTTTAATTTTTTGGAAATTCATAAATGAGTATTGTATTCGCTTAATTTCTACCACACTTTCTCCCAAATCTAATTACTTCAGAGACCCCCACACACAATCTTTAACCTGACACTATTTTTCTTTATTTATCATTTTTACACAATAATTCATATTTACTTATAAGTACAGTCTGAAAAGTTCATTATTGGTGCTCATGTCTTCATATGCTTAGGGCTAACTACTTTTCTATCTTGCAAAATTTTGATGAGCATATTTTTAATTTTTAAGAGTTCCGGTAGAGTAGTTGATGTAAGGAACCATATATAATGTGAATAAATAACCTTGTCATCTTTATTTCCTACTTTTAACGTTTTTATTCTCTTTACTTATTCATTGCTCTATTTGAAATTTAAATAAAAACAGGGGATAGTAAGTGGAGATTCATTTCCAGAGTTTAGAAGGAATGTTTTGAATGATTCTCCATTGCTCATGATGTTGGATATAGTCTTCTTGTGTACTGCTTCTATTATATTGAGAGGTTTTCCAGATTCTTTAGGACTTTTAACATGAACAGATGTAAGGTTTTGACAAAGGTCTTTCAAAATTTACGTTCACTAAGACTATTATGTGACTTGATTGTATGTCATGAGTTGCATGTATTGATTCAGGTGTGGTGACTGATGCTTGCATCTGTGGTACGAAGTTGACTTGGTCAGGGTAGATAATCTTTTTAATGAGCTTTTGAACTTGGCTTGCAAGTATTTCTTTAATTTTTTTCTGTCTACATTTTCTGTCTACAGATTGGACTATAATTTCCTCTTTTGGTTATCAGGTCTTCACCTAGGTTTGCATTTAGGTTAATACATTGAATGTCTTAAATTAATCAGAAATTAAAGTGGAAAAGTAATGAAATACTTTCAAAATTTAATACTGGAGAGGTCAAAGATTATTATCAAAATATCCTTTCTCTAACTCAATTTTCTCTTTACTGATCAAAATTCTTATTGCCTCTCTTAACTATTTTAAAGTGTTTCCTTTATTTATATAGTAGTGCTATGAATTAATATGGAAAACTTATTAAAATGCAATTCAGAATTAGGGACAGGCTCAGTGGGACTAATGAATATTGGAAAAACATGAAGTTCAAAGATCGACATTCAAATATCCAGAATCAATTTTAAAACTGGTGGAGGTGGTATTCTACATCTAATTTCAGCTTTGGAATCCAAAGACACTGATTTTTCATTACATGTGGCAAGCAAACTAAGTACACCATGTAAGTTACCAAGAACTGCATTCATCAGGACAGCCTGTCTCGGTACACACAGTGGAGAGATGGAGAAACACACTTGACATAGACCTCTGATCTCCACACTACAAGTACAGACATGAACGAATATATAATTGTGAATGTGATTGTATATATAACATAGTCATAACCGTGCAAATAAAATAGAATTCACCATGATGATTGAGAGCCCATTTACTCATATAATTTTAAATTTGTCTATGTAGACCTTCTTGTCCAAGTCATTTAGACTTCAAAGAACATTTATTGCCACTACTTTAAAACTCTTTAAATTTGTCTGTTTGTTTGAGAGTAGAATTAGTTTAAATATAACATTTCCCTACCCTACATACAAGATTGTCCTACACACATTTGAATCAGTATCAGAAAAGGGGTCTACATGCAAAATTCTCCCTGGTAATTTTTAAAGTTAAATAGTCTTATAAGTTACTTTCATATAAAATCTTATTTCACACAATGTTTGAAGCACCTATGTTTTAGCTGAATGTATGCTACTGAGGTCCACTCAAAGATTCACGGTTGCCATGTCTTGTGGGTAGCACTGAGGATAAAGGACTGTAGGAAGTTTTTATATTTTACTGTTGATTCAATTGTAAATGCCATGTTCCGGTGAAATTTCATATGCTTGGGTGCTGAAACAAAAGTAATGATTTTCATCTGAACTGATTTTAAAGATTTTGAGACATCATTAGCTGGCAATGTGTGCATTTGTGTGTGTGTGTGTGTGTGTGTGTAAGTGAAAAGAATAATTGTGCACAGTAGTTCTCCATGAATTCTGGTTGAATGTGCATGCTTTCTTGGATCTATATAATTATATACGCTGTGGGTGTTCCTTCATTTGATGACATGATAAATGGTATATAACCTTTACAGCTATCAAATAGCCATGTTTGTTAAATCTGTAACAATTTTAGCAGTCACTTTTACTCTAGTTATCTGCTTACCCAATATACACAACCTATAAAACTTCCTTCTGGTTGACTCTTTTGAAATCAAGATTTGAAAGAACAGCCTCACAAAGCCATTTAAACAAGGCATCATGTGCCCAGTGCTGTGACCTCTCTAGTCTTTGACCATGGGTCAACTTGTTATGTTATCAGTAGAAAAAGCACAGGTAGAAGAAGATGCACCTCACAGAAGCTAACTCAGGGGATTTCCCATCAGAATACCTAAAAAATAGTACACATTTTAAGAAATGGCACTGTAAACTTATTTATGCATTAAAAATCACACACTTGGTTACTGTGCTTTTTCTGAAAGAACAGTCATTTTTCAATCTCAGATACAAAGCAGACAAATCTGTTGCAGAAGGGGAGTTATATGAGAAAGCTTAACATCAGGGCAGGAACTCTGATTTTCTATAGATTGTCTTTTTGAATATTTTTAAAAGTCATAACTCACCCTTAGCCAAGTCCTCTAGCATGGAGCTCAGCTCTCTAGCTGAACCATAGAATAGCAGATATTATTACCATAGATAGAGAAATAAGTCATTTCTATGTACAGTCAGACAGCTGCCATGGACTATGCTATATGTTTATTGGGTTCACTTATTTATGTATATGAGCAATAGATTTGCATTTGTGTTTGCATGGCAGAAGAGGGTATCAGACAGAAGAAGGTACCATATCCTACTCTAGATGGTTGTGAGACATCATGAGGTTGCTAGGAATGGAACTCAGTACTCTGGAAGAGCATACAGTGTTCTTAACCCCTAAGCCATCTCTTCAACTCCTAAGTATATGCTATAATTAATTAAAAGATAATACAAAATATGTGACATCTTAGGTCAATGTTTGTTTTCCCAATTAAAGTAGAACTTGAGAAGGTGATGAGAGCACTTTATCTTTTATTTAAAAATAAAATTATATCATGGTTCCATGCGATGTGAATGTAAGTAAGAAAGAGTTTTACTCAATACATCAATTTCTTCTTGATAGATTAGAGCTGTGTTACCGGTACTAAATAAGCTCCCTTCAAAGACAATTAACTACAACCTCTGTTTATGTTTTCTGTTAGTAAAGCTCATTTACTAGGAGAAAACATGCTTGAGCATGTGTGTATGTGCCTGCATGCTCATGTCAAAATACTAATGAGCCAAAATGAAAAGAAAAACAGGAGGAATAATTGGAAGTTCAATTTCTGTTTGATTCTGCTTAAAAAAGAAATCATTTTAATATGAATCAAAAACTAGTCATCAGTTACATTCAGTTTCAATCCTAAAATGCTCTTTCATTTTCACATTCATTTAGGCAGAGAAAGAGCACAAGGGAGCGTAAGAGAAAAGACAAGGGAGGAAGGGCCGAGAGCTGGAATGTGGGGTCGGCTTGCTCATTTCTGCACCAGGATTTCATGCACTCTAGTGCGACCTTGAGACATCTACCTTGTTTCCAAGTGCTTCAACGAGAAAATGTAACTTTCAACAACTGACTCACATTTCATCATTGCCATGTTTTGTTTTGCTATCATATAATCATTTATGTTCTGATTAAAAGATATACAGTGGAAAAGAGGCTAAAATAAGGCTGGGGTTTCGACTTAGAAATGAATTTCTGTGAGGTTAAAATCCTGTGTCACATATATGATTCCCTGATTTTCTTTTCCTCTTGGCTCACCAACATTTTTACATGAGCATGCAGGCACATACACACATGTGCAAACAAACAAACCAACAAACAAAAACAAAACAACAACATAAACCAAGATTGCCTTGAAGGTCAGTTATCCACAGGTCTTACAGCTATAGTGTGTCAAATCTGTAAATTGGTTAAATTTGTAAACTTCACGATTCTGTGGCATATATTCCAATATTTGCTGTTTGGGGATTAAAACTCTTAGTGTCCTTGTCAGTTTCAGCTGCTATAGCAAATGAATCTGAACTGGCGCATTCAAACCACAACCAGGAGCTTCTAAGAACAGTGGACATAGGAAGTATGAGATCTCGTGCAATAAATGGAGAGCCCAGGAAAGGCTTACTTATAGTTTGCAGAAGCTGACTATATAAAGTGTGTGTGCAGTGCCCATGTGTATATGTGGATATGCACACAAACACTGTGTACTTCTGTGTGTGCACATGTATGTGTACTTGTATGTGTGGGTGCATATATGTAAGTATGTGTCTATATGTGTGTGTGTATGAGAGAGAAGAGATATAGAGATAGAGAGAGGGAGAAGAGGGAAGGGGGTCAGGGACACACACAGAGAGAGAGCACATAAACAAAAGTAGGTACCAAGCTGGTCACTGGATACCTGACTCAGTCACCTTCCAAATGACATCATTTGGGTGATGGCAATGTCCTAATGTGCCTACAACAGTTTTCTGTAAGATTCTATAGTTGATTCAAGTTTTGTGCATGTATATAATTAAAATCGGGATGTTTGTTCTTTAAAACATTTGAAGGATGGGGGGATGTATTCTCTTCCCTTCCACCACACACAATTTTGGCTCACCATAGAAGAGCAAAGTGTGCAGGCTTCACATAATCCTTTAGCTGCACCATAATACTCAAGTCCAACATTGAAGTATCTGGGGCATACACCTGAATATTGAATTCATAGGATCTCGCCTTAAACATCAATGCACAGACTTTAAAAGTAGTTAGCTGAAATAAGTTTTAATACAGTATGCCATAATTGTTCATCTCTATTCATTCTAGGTGTGCTGGTGTTTGTTGGGGAAAACGCCCTTTCCCTGAGCCATTCCATTTTCCTTTCCAAAATAGAAAACACATTTGCTACAGAGAGGCTATTTCTTCTTTCTTTTTGTATGCGAGACAACAGGCTGCATGAATTTCTAAGGCCACCCTTGGAATCCATTTGAATCCTTTATGTTCTGATTTAAATATATTCCAAAGAAAATGGGGTAAGAATGAGGCTGGAACTTATACCCAGCAAGGAATTTCTGTGTGGATAAAAATCTATTGTTAGAAAGATAAAGAATAACCTTGCCTAGGAAGCAAACAAATAGAAAACTGCTGTGAGCTGGGCTCTTTAGTTAGTAAGTGCGAAACATTGTATTCGATAAAATTGTTTTAAGAATTATTGGAGGTCTAGGATCGCATTGACTTCTTCCAGAGGGGATTTTCATTTTCTTCTGCCTTGCATCTCTCAGCACTTGCTGGCAGTGGTTTCCAAATCCAATTTTAGTCCTATAGAGCTGTAATGGGTGGTGGAGGTTGCCCACCTTTGTTAATAGATTTCTGTTAATTAGGGTTAGGCCTATAGAGAGGATGTTCAGGGAAAACATTTGATCAGGTCTGAATTTCAACTTTGATACTCCTAATCCAAAAATTACTCAAATAAATTGTTGTAACCAGTTTTAAAATTGAAGTCATGTCTCTCTAGGGTCTCCTTGTCTCTATCTCCTCATGATCTATTACCTGCTATTTCTCACGTCTGTCAAACATATCCACTGTCTATTCTTTTTTCCTATCTCCGTTTATTGGGAACAAAGTTTACACATATTTTATAATTTCAGATAACTTCTATGTTCAGGAAAGAGTACAATATGTTTAATTTTAAAATTTTTCTATTGGTTATTTTATTTCCATTTCAAATGTTATCCCCATCAAGGTTTCCCCTCCACAACCCCTCTATCACACACTCCCTCCCTACTGCTTCTATGTTGGTGCTTGCCCACCTACACATATACTCCCACCTCATTGTACCCCTATTCTCCTACACTGGGGCATTGAGCCTTCACAGGACCAAGGGACTTTCCTCCTTTTGATGTCAGATAAGGCCATCCTCTGCTGTACATGCAGCTGGAGCCATGGGTCTCTCCATGTGTACTCCTTGGTTGATGGTTTATTCCTTGGGAGCTCTGGGAGTTCTGGTTGGTTGATATTGTTGTTCTTCCTATTGGGTTGCAAACCCCTTCAGCTCCTTCAGTTCTTGCTCTAACTCTTCCATTGGGGTCCCCATGCTCAGTCCAATGGTTAGCTGTGAGCATCTGCCTCTGTATTTGTCATGATCTGGCAGAGCCTCCCAGGAGGCAACTATATCAGAGTCCTGTCAGCATGTACTTCTTGGCATCAGCAATAATGTCTGGGTTTGGTGTCTGTATATGAGATGAATCCCCAGGTGGGGCATTCTCTGCCTGGTCTTTCTTTCGGTCTCTGCTCCACTCTTTGTCCTTGTGTTTCCTTTAGGCAGTGACAATTCTAGGTTTATATTTTGTGATTGGTTGGCAGCCCCATCCATCAAGCTGGAGTCTTACCTAAACTCTAGACATGGTTTCTGTAATCACCCTGTCATAATTATGTTAAGTAAACATCTATTGCCAATAATTCAGTGTCAACAATTGATGTTTCAAACAGCAAAGGTAGACAGGAGTTGGATGGGGCAGATTCTGCCAGGACACTTACAGTGTTCTAGTTTCACTTATTTATTTATTGTTTTAAGTTTTATTATTCAGTTGAAGGTATTATACATACATACATACATATGTACATTCATACATACATACATGCACAGTACATTTATCAAACCGAATCCTCACTTGGGCACTACAACTTCCCCACAGGTTCCCCAATATACTTCCCTCCCAACTTCATATCCTTGCTTTATAATTTTAACTCAGTTAACTAAAATTAATTAATCCAAATGAATCTAGTCAGTGGTGCCCTTATGTGAATGGAATTAGGGTCATCTACTCTGGTATGGGAAAATATTCAGTGGTCATTCTTATATCAAAATGTTATTCTTTCTTACCCCCAAAGCCACCAACTAGCATAGCCCTGCAGTTAGAGATGGAGCCTTGAGAACCACTCCATCCTTCATTTGGAGCTGTGACCTGGCTTGATCTTTGGCTGGTCTTGTAATTGAATATGCTGAGAATTCAGGTATTCAAAGCCATGTCACCTCCAACTGAGAGCATTGCACAGAAATCCTCTTCATCGTTTTTCCTATTAACTTCCCTTTATCTTTTATTGAAAATAGATTCTTTTCTCATGAATCTATCTATCTATCTTCTATCTATCTGAGAGAAATATATAAATATAATATGCAACACACACACATTTCCCCACCTTCTATTCTCCCCAATACCTCCCCATCTCTTTTCTCATCTAGATCTATTCCCTTTTTGTCTCTTGCTAGAAAATTATAGGCTTCTAAGAGATAACAAAATATAACTAAAGAAAAGGAAATAATGTAAAACAAAACCCATCACATCAAAGTTGGATAGCCAAACCAACAGGAGAAAAAAAAAGCCCAAGAGTTAACACCTCACTCATTCACACTCAAGGGTCCTATAAAAATGCTAAACTTTAATATATCAGTATAAGTCCTGGTACTGACATGTGCAGGCCATACGGTTACTGTTTCAGTCTCTGTGAGTTTTGTCCCATTGACTTAAAAGACCTTGTTCTCTTGATGTACTCCATTCCCCAGACTCTTAAGCACTTTCTGGCTTCTCTTCCATGAGTTCCCCTGAACTCTGAGTGGAGGAATTTGATGGAGACAGCCCATTAGAACTGAACGTTCCAAGTTATGTCTAGCTGTTTCTTTTCCCCTCCTTCACTCCTCCACTTCTCCCCTCCCCCTTTACTCTCCCTTGCTCTCTCCTCCCCACCTCTCCTCCTCCTCCTTCCTCTCTCTCTCTCTCTCTGTCTCTCACTGTCTCTCTCTCTTCCTCCCTCTCTACTAGTGAAAATAGAAAAGGTAATGTGAAATGAAATTCAAGGGTCTCCCAACATTTACAATGAGTGGTTTTTGAGGACACCAAGTCCATCTTAGTAATAAAATGTTGTGATATCACCATTTGGAATATCAAACTTTCATTTCTGGCATGGGAAATGCTGAAATTATGACAGAGATCCTGGGATAGTAGAAAAATGATGTTGTTTTTATTAACTTTTTGTAAAAGTTAGGGATTCAAAACAGACTACTGTTGTAGTGTTGTCAAGTAGTTTGTATAGTGGACTCAATGATTTATCTCCAAAATGGTGCACCACATGATTGTGTGAGCTTCAAGTGTGGTTTGTATGTATAGTACTATACACAAAGCTCTAGGATCCTAGTCTCACTTCTTTAGTTATGTGAGAGTTCTGTACCATGTACTTTGGTCATATCTACTTTCTTCTCCCAGCTGTTCCCACATTCAGTTCCCCTTCTCTACACATCCAACTTTGCAGTGGTTCTAATTATGTCTTCTTGAATACTTGGTTTTACAGGTAGATTTCCCATTATCTTTGTTATTTCACATACTTCCATATGACTGTCGTGTCATGCTCCTTGTCCTGATCATATACTAATTTGTAGCCTTTTAAATAAAATAAGTAAGAAATACAAGCAAAATAAATTCTGTATAATAGTAGATATAAACATGACAGGTCCTTTTCAACCTTTGATTGATATATAATTAAATTCTAATAGAATATTCATAGCTAACAATAACGGCTTCTTCTTCCTCTAAGATGTATGGGTTGGTAGACCAAAGTGCAATTGTGAACCAACTTCAGTCACTCCTCCCATTAAGAGGCAGATAGTATTTGTATATATTAACAATTCATAGAACCATGAGAGAAGAACAAAAGCAGAAGCTTACAGTGGGCAGGAAAATGTTAATCAGTAGAAACAAATAGAATGGTAGCATTTTTCAGTAACAGAATTATCTCCTCTGTACATATTTAAGCAAGGAGCAGTAATAGTGTGTATGTTATATTTTATGCAAAGATTTGACATTTGCTAGCATATAGAAGAAAATAATGATCTATTCTCATTCCTAACAAGAGGATTTAAAAGTTATAATTTGTGTTCTCTGTGCGTACTCAAAGTAGGATACTTAAAAAGTCGAGGGTTGAAATTGACTGGAAAACTGTAAAAGTCTAAATTTAACTAGGTTTTGTAACCAGGACAATTACTCTAAGGACAATTTAAATAGTGAGAAAAGTAAGTGGTTTTGTGCAGCAATCCCATGTGAAATCTTCAGGAAGAAAGTGCAGTTTCTATTATAATAAATAAAATGAAAGCAAATTCTATGCTCCACCAAATGCAATGTCAGTGTGAATGCAATAACAGAAAGCTGGGACTGTAGCTCAGAATATAAAAATTATGTCAGCCCTTAAAACAAATGATTTATACTCTAACTTTCGAGTATAAACAAGCGATCCATTGCCAGCTTGTGACCATTAGTTTGCTTTTTTTTTCTTTATTTTTTTAAACACAGTGATTTTTTATTATTGAAACAATTAGGGAAAATGTTGCTGTGGACTCATAGTGAAATGAAGTTAGAGCT
Source organism: Micromys minutus (assembly GCF_963924665.1). Taxonomy (NCBI): domain Eukaryota; kingdom Metazoa; phylum Chordata; class Mammalia; order Rodentia; family Muridae; genus Micromys; species Micromys minutus. Next base: position 44,055,490 of record NC_137955.1, on the reverse strand, counting down.
ATACATTATTGAAAATTCACATTTTCTAAACCTCTCAGAAGCCACTTGAGATTCACAGCACGGTCATCGATTTCTGTTTGTTCTCCTCTGTTGTTATCTGAAACCTATGAGCAATTCTTGGAGAAACTGATTTTGGTACATGCATCAAAGAGGGGACTTTTTAGTGATTCCTCAGCTAGAGGAAAGCAGAGAGCTGGCTGTTTCTGCACTGTGAAATCTTGAAAGGAAAAGATGGGAACGCTTTACTTCTTTTTTTAATTGCCACAAGTTCCCAAGGTAAGCAAAAAAGAAATAATTTGAGAAGAGAAATAAGGATTATCAAAAGTTGTTTGTTGTAGTGAAGACATTATTCACTTTCTGATATGTATTTATAAAAGTATTGTACCACACATTGCTTTGTAACAAAAGATCCAGCAAGAAAAATAAGTTTCCAAACTATAGTCCTGAGGTTGCAATTTTCATGGCAGGAAAGAAAAGTTAGTGGTTTACAGGCATAAGTCTGCCCTCAGGTTCTAGTCTCCTTTAAGAAGGAGCATGATGTCATAGGCTAGTGAGTCTGTGCATAGCATCCAGAGTTTCCTGACAAGGCTATCACATTTTGATTGATTTTTCTCACTATGATGTTTTCCATTATTTTATTGTCGCTGCTTCTTCTTGGTTGCAAAATGTATAATCAGAAGTGAGGTCCTTTCACATTATACACTTTTATTAAAAATTTACCTGGGCACTAGGTTATTTTGTGCATTGAGAAAAAAAGCATGGTAGCTAAAAAGGATGGATCCTGGAGGCACGAGTCTGAAGTGCACTAAACTTTGTTGCTGTCTTAGGACAGCAGACTGGGGCTCTTGCTAAAGTTCACCATTATCACTTTTAATTAATTTTGGGAAATTACATGATGTAATTTTGCAATTTATGATTCCTGGCACAGAAGTTATTTTTCAGTAAAGAATAGTAAATAAGATAAATGAGGAGGTAGAGCGTAAACATGTCAGTTTTCTCTACTGTGTGTATGGCGGTCAGTGCACAACTGTTTGTTCTTGCTTCTCTCCCTCAAGATTTTCATGTGTTTTGTGATTACAAGGTTCTCGATTGGGTGACTGGCCCCTTTACCCAGTGAGTCATTTCTCTGGAGCTTATTTATTAGTCATGAATTCAATCTCACATATTCATGTGATGACATGGGTGTTTATTTTTAGATTGAGATTAAAATCTTGGTGAATGTTTGCTAGTTTAAGATGCAGAATATTTGTAATACTGCAAATCAAATGCCATTTGGCACTGGAAAACTATGCTACTACTTAAATAACAACACCTCAGTCCTGATGAACTGTCCCATGCATACAACTTAACCATTCCAGTGATTAACCAGCATAGTATATTGTGGGTGGTATGAAGAGTTACATATTTTCAATGAGTACCTCTGAAATGGATGCAGATAAACTGTTAAAAATCACTTTTCAGTAATGTGAAACTAACACATTCTTGTCCCCAGCCATTTCAATCTGAAACATACCTTAGTCTGTTTGTCACTGCATAGATACCAATAGGTCAGTCCTCCCAACTGCTTGGCCTAAGTCCTATTCTCAGCCATTTTTCATTTCCTTCACCTTGTTGACATTAGAAAACTGAGAGCCAAAGAATAATAACTTATTATAAACATAAGTATTAACAGCATCAATAGACATAATGTGGGACATTTCAATATCACTAATGCCATTATATTCTGACTTCCTAACATAGTAAAGGACAAATCCAATGGTTTATGTACTTGTTTCTATGTTTGCTTATCTATTAAATAGTTTGATTTAACTATTTAATTTGTATAGTTATTATATAATAGACTGACCTTTTCTCTATATTTTATATTTTTAATATTGCCAAATGATTCTGGAACCTCTAGATAGTCTAATAAAAACATTTTTCTCTCAAGAATGAAAGTCCTTAAAACCAATCAAGATGGGAATAGAAACCACATGCTAAACCCCTTGTCAATTTGTTGCTCACCAGCTGTGTGTTCAGGGCTGGCCCCTACATTATGTTTAAGATGCCTTTGTTAGCATGTTCTCTAAGTTCCAGGATATATTTATTGACCCTACCTTAGAGTTATTTTGAATAGATAGTTTCTCATCTTGAAGCAGTCACAAGATTTTCTTTACCAAATACTATATACACAAAGCCAGTCGTAGTAAAGATATAGTGTTGACTTGAAGAAGACAAGTATCATTGCTTCTAAAAAAGCACACAATGGGGGAGTAGCAAAGGTTGGATGATGGCAGTTTTGGAAGGTGGCAATGGGGGCCATTAGTGATACTCAGGACAGAAAGATACGTAGTAGTATGTTTGTTCCAAATTTCATGGAATTGATACTGTGCCAAAGCTTGCATCTTAGTATAAGAATGCATTGCCTTTCACTTTTTTTGCTAATAAAAACAATCTTTTTTATATATTTCAGATAACACACTCACTAAACTAGCAAAATAATTAATAAGTCTGGCAAAGGCATAGTATCCAGGACAGAAAGGACAAATCAGTGTGTCACTTAAATATACACATCATGCTCCATGCATTTGTGGAAGATTTCATCTCCTTTGTAGGGGTAAACTTCACATGGTGATATAACAGATTCCCTCCACTAGTGGATTATAGAATCTGCTCCCATTTCTTGTTATGCCATTCTTTAAAGTATCCCGTCTTTCAAGTCAGAAAAACGTTAGATCTTTGTTGAGTTGAGTCAGTCTTCTATTTTAATTTCTGATCAATGAGATTTCAGTCCCCAGGAGAGTTTATCTGGTTTTGTCAGGCTTCTTAGATCCAACTCATCTAATTGAATCATTAAATATATCTTTAAAATTCCCTGTCAGTTTTGATTGAGTTATTGGAAATAGCTGTGCACACAACAGAGGTGATCATATCTAATACATGAAGAATTACCAGAAAGTGAATTAAACTTCTTTGTGGTTGGTTTTCTTCAAAGAATACCACTGAGATAAATTTTCTGCACTATTGTTGGTATAGATTCAGGAGATGGCCTTATTTTCTAACTATGCATGGAGACTGTGCTGGATTGACTAGAGTCTGACCTAAGTAGCAGTCTACTTAGAATACCACAATGTGGCTTAAGTTGGACAATGAACACTTATGTAATGAGTGAAAATAAGATAATTAGTTGATTAATTATGCTCATTTAAGAAAACCATTAATAGTGATTGAACATCTTGAGCTATAATGAAGCTCTTTCTGCTATTTTAGAGACCAAGACATGGCCAGTGTCTCCCTAACCATGAAACACACACACTGTAAAAGGTAAATGTTCTTTGGAGATTAGTCTTCTTTATAATGTGCTCCGCATCATGGTTTGTAACTACCCTCTGCAGGAGACCTTTAAAGAATATGATAGGAAGGAGGCCTATTTTGAAAGAACCATTGCCAATTGTGTGGGATTTTCTTGTGGTATCCTCAACTGCTCTGGTTCCTACACTTTCTCTTTCTCATTAGACAACTGGCACCCGGTATCAGTAAAGGAAAGGCAGACTTCAAGGGTGGAAGATGGACCAGGAGCTTCTATAGCATCTGCCAGGCAACAACTGAAGAAGATGAGAATGGTGAGTGAGTTGTTGAACCATAAAGAGTCTGCCTACCAAAATGACTCATGAGTAAAGTTGTGATTGAGGGAAAAGATTCGATTACACCAGCAGTGACATATCCAAGTTGCTTTATGTCTGAATGTATATTCACTCAGAAATCAAGGAATCAGAAGCTTGACAGGACAATTGGGCTTAGACATTAATCTTGTGTAGCCTCTATAGCTTGCAAACATTATTGTATCCTGGAAACTACAACTCTGTTAATCCTGATTCTGGTAATAGACAATATATTCTATTTCAGATAATGGTATGAACTGTCTGATTGCTCTCAAAAAAATGGTTACCACCTTATTCTTTCTGTGACTCCTCTCTGAATAAAAAAAAAAATAAAAGGAAAAAAAATTTATAAAAGAAAGAAAAGTGGCAACAACTGGCATCTAAAAGAATAAAAAATGAAATGAGATAAAATAAATAACAAACTAATAATAGTAGAAAACAAATAAAAGGCATAGAAAAAAATACAAGAAAGCATTTGCATCACAAGAAAATCCATATCAACAAAATCAGAGACCATGATATGTAAAAAAAAAAAAAAAAAAAAAAAAGACTTAGAATACTAGGAAATATTCTCAGATAGCATTATGAGATTTAAAAAATAAAAACCCTCCATAAATATCATTGAGTCCAGTTTGCACTGGTCCTCTACTTCTGGACATGGTACCCACCCATTAATTGTGGTTTTCATACCCAATGAGGCCAACTTTTTCTTTTCCAGTCGTTGTCAACTGTTGATGGCTTCTGAGTTCAGTGAGAGAGCTTGTGTCTATTTACTTTCTTGGCACTGGGACTGTATCTTGCTTTTACCTGTGCAGGCCTTCTGCATGCTTCCACAGTCTCTGTGACTTTGTCTGCCTAAGGATGCCTTTCCTGGTGCCCTCAATGCCCCACGGCTCTTAAAATCTTTCTACCTCCACATGAACTGAGTGTATAGTTATTTCTCTAAAACATACTTAAAAAAATCAGACTGTAAAACACTTAAAGTGACAAAATTAACATCTTACTGTAAAAATTATGTGTAACCGACTCTATAATTTTCTGTTATACCCAGTTTCACACCATTTTAAGAAATAATTCATAGTTGCATCCTCAACAAACAGAAGCTTATAACCCGATCATCATCTACCTGGTCCAGTGTGCAAGGTTGTTAGGGAAATGAATCTTTTTCTCCCCATTGTTTTCCCTTTCCTCTCCTTCCTGTTCCCTTTCCTTTCTCCCCTCTTTATCTTCTGTCTATAGATGCATGATAAAGTAGTTCATGCAAACATGAAGATTGTCAAGAGTTCAGTTATTCCTATTAGCCAGGAAGTCTGAAAACTTGAAGAGTAGATAGACCATCTTAAATCTTCCAGAATCCAGAGGAGCCAAATCCTTTTTCCTTGAAGCAGAAGAACAAACCCCCAGTCTTTCCCTTTGGATCTTCTAACACATGAACTGTGGATAACTTTATGTATTTCTTTTTCCTTTTTTTTAGGGTTTCTTTTTTTTCTCTCTTACAACTATATTTTTTAAAAAAGAGATACATGTACAGATTTTTAAAGGCATTTTGGCATAACACTATATGAATATATTTTGTCAGTACTTAATTTTTTAAGGGTTTGATAGTATGCATTGAAATCCCACTGGTTACCATAAGCATAAATTACATGTAGGACAAAATGTAGCATAAAAACTGTCAGTTTTCTTGGTGTGTATAGATTAAGCATAATAATCTTTGAATATCAAAAATTGCCACAAGACTATATTCTTGGCTCTTGGATAATTAATGATTTAAGGTCCAGGAGCACCATACTCTGAGAGGGTGCTATACATTTATTTGTTTTCCTAAGAAGGACTGAGGCTTTCAATTTTTGATCATTGTTTTTCTTGAGCTTCATATGGTCTGTGAGTTGTTTCTCGGGTATTCAGAGCTTTCTGGGGTTAGTATCCCATTATCAGTGACTGCATATTATGTCTGATCTTTTGTGACTTGGTTACCTCACTCAGGATGATATTCTCTAGATGCATCCATTTGCCTAGGAATTTTATGAAGTCATTGTTTCTAATAGCTGAGTAGTACTCCATTGTGTAAATGTCCCACACTTTCTGTATCCATTCCTCTGTTTAAGGACATCTATGTTCTTTCCTGCTTCGGGCTATTATAAATAAGGCTGCTATAAACATGGTGGAGCATGTGTCCTTGTCATATGTTGGATAAATTTTGGGGTATATGCCCAGGAGTGAAATAGCTGTGACTTCAGGTAGTAATATGTCTAATTTTCTGAGAAATCATCAGACTGATTTCCAGAGTGGTTGTACCAGTTTACAACTTTACCAACAGTGTAGGAGTGTTCATATTTCTCCATATCCTGGCCAGCATCTGCTGTCATCTGAGTTTTTGATCTTAGCCATTCTGACTCGTGTGAAGTGGAATCTCATGGAAATAGAAACAGTAAAGACATTTTTGAAATTTTCATTTATATTTGCGAATTTGTGAGAACTATATTTATATTCTCTCTCTTTTTCTTACTGTACCTTCTCAAATTCGTAGCCTCCCTTCCTTTAAAAGAGAAACACATACACACATACACACACAAACATGCACACACACCCACATGCACACAGACACTTATAACTTGTAGAGTACATTTAGTCTTCCTCATATGTACAAATATTGTAGAGCTACGCTCTTGGTACTGCATTGTCAATAGGAGTCCATCCCTGGACAAGACTGATTCTCCCTCTCTCATGGCTCATCATTTAGTAAGGAGGTTTAGAGATGTCCTCCATCTTTGTTGTCATCCTGTTATGATCATTGTGCAGCTCACATTTCTGCACACACATTACTGAGATTTCAAGGGTACTGCTCCCATGTCAGGAGAAGATGACTGTATCTCATATCAAACTCCCTGGTCCTCTGGTCTTACAATATTTATGCTCTCTCTTGAGATGTTTCCTGAGCTTTATGTGTACAGATTGTGTTGTAGAGGTGTCACATGGGAACAGCACACCCCATAGTCAGCGCTTGTCTCCATGTTGCACAGGTATTGATTTCCATAACAGTCTCCATCTGTTGCAAAATGAAACTTCTGTGATGTTGGTAGCCACCCAGAATTTGAAGGTAATTCCTTATTGCTGAATATATCACACACTTCAAACAAATCACTTTGAGGAACTGAACAATGAAACTAATATTAAAGTTTCCTCTTCCAGAAGTGGCTCTCAGAGTATTTCACCAGTGGGGGATTCACACCCAGTACTGTAGCCTAGGCAACCATCTGTGGCTCATAGGTTATATATAGACTCTAGAGGAGAAGCTACCAATGCAGCTTTCCTAAACTCCTATAATTTCTGTGCCCTAAATAATTATCCTTATGTATATACCTCCTCACTCAGATGTGGTAAACAGGGTAACATGGACTACTTAGCCAGACATTTTCAAATGGAGACTGAAGAGTATTTTTTTAAATAATGTTAAAATAACAGTCTTGGCTCTTAACATTTAATAGAACACTAAGATATAGATAGAATACAAGGATGTAAATATTCAATAAAAGTGATTAAATTCAGAAAAATACCAAGCCTATAAATATCAATAAATTTCCTCCATCAAACTTGTAAAATATATTTTTCAATATGAAAATGTTGATTTGGAGGGGTTGTATGTTTCTGTGTCTTTGTTTTGTTCTGTACTCTGGGTCATCGCAGTGAATAATTCCCTATTCTCATTCTGTAAGATTTCTCTGTAAATGACTTATTTCATTATGACAAAAGTGATATTTACTTTGTATGATATATTTTTCACACGTATTATTATAACACGTGAATTTATAATTTAGAATCAAAAATTTATTTTATTGTGTACTAAAGAACTAATTAATTGGTGGGAACCATAGTAAACTTAGGTATAGGGATACATAGAATTTATAGATTATATAGTGTTGCTAAAATAATGGTAACAGCCACACTCACATTCGTTACTGAATATATTTAGGCTTTAAAGCTGACAGGCGAAAGATTTTTAGTAGATAAGGTTGCAAGGGTGAATATTCTATAAATATTGATAAAGGTGACAGAATTTGAAGACTATATTAAGTAATAACATTATTTTAATGAATTGAGATTATAATTACGTCTTTTTTATTCTCATTTTTTGCTCCAAGCCATCTCACATTTGCCCTCTTGTCATTTTGATTTACAAGCTAAAAAAAAAAAAAAAAAAAAAAAAAGAGAGAGAGAGAGAGAGATAGACCTGAACAAGGAGGAATAAGTCTTCTGACTGTTATTGAAGTTAATATTTTGGTAATTGTTCTGATCCTTGAATCTGGAAATAACCAAGTGAATGAAACAAATTTTATTCCAGAGAAAAGAAAGCTTTTGCACAATTCAAAGGTCACTTTATATAATCCACTTTATTAGCAATCCTAAAGAGAAAATTAATGTGATCCCAAAATTTATATAGATAAGATTAGTTACTCTTGATGAAAATCATACAAGAAGCAAGAAGAGAACTCTTGGAACATACTAAAGAATACCTGCTAAAACTTCTAGAGCCAGCATAATCCAGACCAGCCAGATGTGAATGCTTCCTTACATGGAGACACAATGGCTTCTCTTGTCTGTTTTATTAACCATAGCAGGAAAGTGGGAGACAGTATAACTAGAAAATAAGATATATGGTTTTGATAAGAGCAGATGAATTCTTCCTACATATACAGCTGACATATTGATGTAGAAAAAACCAAGACAGCTAAATAATCTCCTAGAAATAGGAAGTGAATCATATAGGGTGGTAGAATAAAGGTTAACACACACACACACACACACACACACACACACACTAATTCTGTGGCTTATCCATGAGCATTTTAAAACTAAAATAGAAACCTTAGGTTTTACAGCTGCTACAAAGTAATATAAAAAATCATAGCTTCTTATGCTGACAACTAAAATGCACTGAAATGGGAAAAATCAAAATAGAGTAAAATGAATGGGATATTAGATACTGTGAGGTTTGATTGAGCTCTGCCAACACTCCAGGAGAAATTTTAGTGGGGATGGTTTATGATAAACACAAAATGGAAAGAAAAATAACTAAAACACAAACGTTACTTTCATGTATGGTAAGCCTTGGAGGACATTCAATGACACTTAAAATGTGGTGTTTTTCCAAGTTGTAAATGTAATGTGCTTTTAGCATAGATGCTGCAGTGAATGCTGGGAAAATCCGCAAATCCAGATGAACTAAACTGCAGACTTGTAAGTAAAGAAAGATGAACTCCAAGTGAGAGTAACAGAATTACACATCCATAGAAAAGAATTAGTACTTAGGAAAATATTAAAGTAATTAGGAAAACAAATTTTCTTTAGTTTTATTTAGAAATGTAAAAGCCACTTAGCAAGTAGTACAAGTGGAGACCATTTGGCTCCTTTGGGTTGCCTTCTCTATCCTTGATATAAGGGCTCTTTTTGTAACTTGTTTTGTCTTGTTTGGCTATTTGTCTTGGAGGCCGTTTTTTTCTGAAGAAGAAATGGAGAGAGGGGGGAAGGGGAGAGAAAGAGGGAGAAAAGGAAGGGAGAGGGGGAGAATAGATTTAGTGGAGAGGGGATGTTTGGGGAAACTGGGGGGAATCAAAGGAGGAGAACCTGTGGTTGGGATGTATTGTATGAGAGGGAAATCTATTTTCAATAAAAATAGACATAGAAAGCAACCTATAAATACATTCATGTTTGAAATAATGTGCCCTTTGTGATGAATGTCTTGCATATTTAGAGTGCCTCTTTAAAAGTATTTGGGATAATAAACAGTAGATAACATGGGAAGTCCTAGCCCTGCCTCCCTAGCAGAAAGAAAGATGAACTCAAGTGCTTGCCTTGGCCACAAAAAGCATAGGAGGCCAGAGGATGACACCCAAGCACCTTTAACAGGTGCGACTATGAGGAACAATTGTGTGGAGGAGAGATGAGAAAGGGGAAGGAGATGATGGAAGAAAAGTCAAGTTAATAGCTTTGTACAGTGTATATAAAAATGGAAAGGAAGACTTTATAGGAGTGAGGAACAGGCAAATGTAAGGGTGCCTTAGTGAGGTCCTGGTCGAGCTGGGCCATGTCTGGGTATATGGTCCTGTTGCACTGGGATCTGTGGCCCAGTTACTACCAAAGTCCAAACAGATGTCTGTGGTCTGGGCTGCTACTGGAGACCATGAGGACCTACAATGGGATTGGGGGCCTGTCAGGCTGATCTGAGTGCTCTGTGTTATGGGGTCCTCTGGATACCAGCAGCTACCAGGACCTATGTCTGGGTCCGTAGAAAGTACTTTGGCAGCCAGGGACTGTGTTGAAGTCCCAGGCCCATGTTACCACCAAAGGCCATGCAGATGTCCCTGGTCTGGTACTGTGCTGAACTGGCCCTGCCCCTTTTCCGGTTAAAACAATAGAACTGACCCTGAATGTGGGATAACCTGTGAGCTCCCCAGGGGAGTGAGGGCAGAAAAGCTGGCTGCCCATGGGGTGGCTTGGAGGAAGAGGGGACATTAATCCTCGACTGGGCAGCAGAGTAGTGCTAAGCCTTGCGCCAAGGGAGTGGGGTAATAAAGGAGGTCGGACTCTGCACCTTATGTGCTGCGGGGTGTCTTGCACGACACCCTATTGCCCCTCACTGCCTATATCAGGTGGGTAAGCTGCCCCCAAGGTAATGGCCCAGACAGCAGCGTGGAGCTGTCCTTGGTGCTGAAGGTAGTGGGGAAGCAGCACATGAAATTTGACCCAGCCCCTTGCTTGCTCTGGCACTGGGTGAGCTGGGGCAGTACTACAGAACTCATGCTGACAGCTGCAAGTGTAGGAGAGCTGGCAGGCTGGCCAACTTAGCTACCACACGGGCTCAGATCCAGGGCTTCTCAATTGGCCCATCCCAACATCTACCCCATCCACCCACGTTCTTCTCGAGTGTGTGAAAAGTGTCAGTCAGGCAGATCGCAAAGCTGCAGGATCTCCCTGACACAGGGCAACAACAGGATATCTGAGAGGAGTCTCTGTGAGGTTCTAATATAAACGGTGTAGCAGAAGCCAGAGGCCTGGAAACAGAGCAGTGACTTATTTAAATAAACATTTGCAAGTAAAGATATGTAGAAAAGAGAAACATGGTGTCAGACTACAGCTTCAATAACAAGAGTTTTTAAATTCCATCTTATCTTATTTTTCGGGGAGTGTTGGTTTGCAAGTGCTGGGGGTGGGGGAGGGATAGGAAGGGATTTGGAGATGACTGTGATTGGGGTGCATAATATGAAATTCATAAGGAATCAATAAAATGTTTTAAAAACATGTATTATTTGACAACCTTCAAGTAATCTAAATGATTAAAATAATTCACCATTTTCATCATGAATACATTATAACTTTACGAAGCATCAACCATTTTAAGGATACTTTGGGAAAAGACAAACATTAACATCAGTGACACAGGAGTCCCTGTGTATTTCAGGCTGGCCTCGAACACCGACCCTCCAGCTTCTGCATCCTTCAGCAAGTCCTAGTAGCTGTGCCTCTTGGGCAACTCTAGCTGAGGCTCCTCGCAGAAGGGGATATGGATCCTGAAGTGGCCAGTTCCTTTAGCCCGGCAGGACTTCCAGTGGAGGAAAAAAGATGCCATTCACCCCCAAAGCCTTCGACCTAAAATGTGTCCTGCCTACAAGATGTGTAGGGAGAAAGAGAAGAAACAAAGGGAAAAGCCAAACAATGACTGCCACTAATTGAGACCCATCCCATGGGCAAGAACTAATCCCTGGCCCTATTAATCATACTTTGTTATGCTTGCAGACAGGAGCATAGAATATCTGTCCTTTGAGAGGCTCCACCCAGTAGCCAATGGAAACAGATGCAGCGACATGAGTCAAACATTAGGTGAAGCTCCATTGAGTCTTATGAAAGAGTTGGTAGAAGGATTGTGGGACCTGAAGAAAACAAGGAACACCAACAAAGTCAACTAACCAGGACCCTTAGAGACTAAACCAACAACCAAAAAGTGAGTATGTGTTGGACCTAAGCTCTAAGCATGTATGTGCAGCTTGGTCTTATGTGGGTCCTCCAACAACTAGAGTAGGGACTTTACCTGAATCTGTTGCCTGTCTGCGGACCCTGTTTCTCTAACTGGGCTCTCTAGTCTGTCCTCAGGGGGAGACTGTACACCTAGTCCTGCAGAGACTTGAAATGTAGGGGTGCGGAAGGCGTGGGATGAAGGGTGAGGAGAGGTAGGCATGGGAAGCTTGGAGAAGAGATATCCATGGTGGGCTCCCAATTCTCAGAGGAGAAAGGGAGGGGTTATAGGAGAGGCTCTGTGTGAGGTGGTACTGGGAGGAGAGCAGAACCGATATTGGGATGTAAAGTGAATGAATAAATAAATAAAATACATGATTATGACTTTGTATGATTAATTATTTTTTTAATTCTCTACTTTCAAACTTTTGAACCTTTCTGCTTAAAGTTGTTTTTCTGTTAAAAAGCAAAACAAAACAAGTTATTATATATATATATATATATATATATATATATATATATATATAGAGAGAGAGAGAGAGAGAGAGAGAGAGAGAGAGAGAGAGAGAGAGAGAGAGAGAATTTAGTGTTGCTTCCATATAACTAGCTATAGAGCTGATCTCTTGGGATTGGCTGCCTGATAAATTCCTCCGAATGGTAGAAGATCTCATAGCATTTTACTAGGAATGAGGTTTTATGTAATTTCCCTCATCTAACTTGCTGTTATTTAAGCAACTCCATTGCTAAATTTTCATGACCGCAACTTCCCTGCATTGCGTAGAAGGCACTATCTGGCAGCAGGTGTCCAGTCTTCTTGCTCTTACAATTATGATTTTTCTCCCTTTTCCGTGCTATACCCTGTTGCTAACTAGGAGCAGTTTCTCTGTAGATGTTCTAATTAGGGTGGGGCACCCCAGAGTCCAAGATATTCCCAGTACCTTAGGTGAAGAGCCTGCTTTGCAAATGTTCTAATTAGGATTGCACATCCCATAATTCATGATGTTCCCTAACTTAATTGAAAGGGCTGCTTTGTAAGATGTTCTAATTAAGGTTGGACACCCTATAGCCAAAAAGTGTAGCCAGTTTCTTTTTCTTTTTTCTTTTTACTTTATTTTAAAAAACAAAGATAAATGTACAAATTTTCAGCATTTTTGCATAAAAGTATATAAATACATTTTTAAGGTTGTAATTAAGTATTTGTGGGTACATATACATACACATATGTATATATGTAACAACAATATAGGAAAAGAGGATATTAATTTGAGGAGATAGGAGAGAGATTAGGAGGGGCTGTAGGGAGGAAAGGGGGATGTTATACAGTTCTATTTTAATTAAAATATATTCTTTTTTTGTTGAACTTCACATAGTCTGTGAGTTGTTTTTGGGGTGTTCAGAGCTTTCTGGGTTTAGTATCCCATTATCAGTGACTGTATATTATGTCTGTTCTTTTGTGACTGGGTTATCTCACTCAGGATGATATTCTCTAGATGCATCCATTTTCTTAAGAATTTCAGTTTCTTTTTCAAATAATGTTTTAGAATTTTCTGTTTCTCTTTTTTACATGCATAGTTTTGTAAATAGAATATGCCAGAAATCTCAGATTCACTTCATTATGAATATGGTATCTAATGTCCCAATGTCTCATTTTGGGTGGATTGCTTCAGAAATGTTTGCTTTGTCTTGGGGGAAGTGCAGTTTAAATCTGAGATGTTTGGGAACATGTTGTCTTTTGTTATGTACTTTGACCTTTCTTGATGCTTGGCTTCCAGTGTATTGTCAGTTTTGGAGCTGTCTCAGTGATAATCCAGGTGCTTCCTTTCTGTGTGTCTGTGAATGTTTGCAAGTAGAGGCACACCTGCATTTCATGAACATACATTTGGATGCCCATGGTCAACCTCATGTTTCTCTCCTTGGAGACTATCCACTTTGTTTTCATGGGTTCAGAACTATGTAATCTGGAGTCCCTGACTCACAAGTTCACTGTCTTTGCCTCCCAGGACTAAGACTCAAGCACCTGGGTCTGGCATGTTGGATCTGAGAATAGAACTCAGGCTCCGATGTTTTCCTGACAAACATTTTACTTACCGCCTCCTGGCTCTAGCTCAAGCAAATATGTTCCTCATGTTCTTTCTTTTCCTCCTGCTTTTCCAATTGTATGTACAACATGGCCTTAGAATTCCCAACATTCCTGACTGTTGTGTTTAGCAGCTATGCTGTTGTATTGAAATACTCATGAAAATCAGCATGTATTTTGGTAATACTGCTTTTGACTTAGTTGTGGTGTATCTGACCTCCTGCTTAGTTCCTCCTATCTAAGGGGACTAAACAAAGTAATAACATACCCATGCATGCATACATAAATACATACATACATACATACATACACACACACAAAACACACACACACACAATCACAAATACACAAATCCTCCAGATAAGGTATGTATCCAGAAAATTCAAATTACATTAAAAGAAGATAACATGTACCCAAACATGTCAGATTTAAAACTCACTTTTCCAAAGACAAAGCAACAATTTTTGAATCAATTATCCCATCAATGAAATAGTAAATTAAGTCAAGAATGCACAACTAATAAGAACTGTTCAGTTCCCCCAATCTACTGAATTAATAGTTTTAAATGCTTTCTACTGTATTGAAGGAATCACTTTCTAATGGACAACCACTGTTGGTAAATGAGTTTGTATGAGAATCCTGTAAGTAAAAGCTTCTTCCTCCCTTGGCAGTCTCTCTATGAGCAGCAGGTATCAGTAATGAATGCAAACAAAACTCATAAACACACACATACACACACACACACACATACACACACCTAAACACACACACATATACACACCTACACACACACCTACACACACACACACATACACACACATACACACACACACACACACACACACACACACACACACACACACACACACACACACATACATCTCCCAGATAAGATTAGAGACCAGAAGTACTTCATGTTTATTTGGTAGTTTGTTTTTTACTACTTTGTTTGACTTTCTTATTTATTTATTTATTTATTTTATTTTCATACAACTTTATTTTAAAAGAGAGAGAGATACATGTACAGATTTCTAAAAGGATTTTGGCATAAAACTATATAAATATATTTTTGTCATTATTTAAGTTTTTAAAGATTTGATAGTATGCACTGAAATCTTACTAGTCACCATAAGCATAAAGTACATGTAAAACAAAACATAACATGGAAATAATCAAAGTTTTTTTTAGTGTGTATAGATTAAACATAATGATTTCTAGAAAAATCGATGTATCTAGCTAATATCATCCTGAGTGAGGTAACCCAATCACAAAAGAACAGACATAATATGCAGTCACTGATGATTGGATACTAGCCCCAGAAAGCTCTGAATACTTAAGAAACAACTCACAGCTTACAGATCAAAAAAAAAAAAAAAAAAAAAAATGCCAAAAAGTGGAAGCCTCATTCCTTCTTAGAAAAAAAAAAAAAAAAAAAAAAAACAGCAACAAGAAAACAAGTGTATAGCACCCACTCAGAGTGGGGTACACCTAGATCTTAAATCATTAATAACTCAAGAGCTAAGAAAATAGCCTTGTGACTTGCTTATTTATTATAAAGAATCAGGCAACTAAGAACCGTGTTAGGCAGCTTAAATCTAATATATATGTACATATATATGGAAGACTGTTTAATTCTATTGTAGCCATGTTCTTTAGGAAAGAATTGGGTCTCATATCCTAATGCAGTATCAAAAGCTCTGTGGTTAAAATTAAATATGTAGGTTAAATTATTTCCAGTTTATGCATACAATTAAAATGACTGCAAAAGTCACCACTAGAGACATTATCTATTTCCTGTGAAAATATAAAAATTTAGATGAAAGCACTTTGAACGTTTTTAAGAATAAAGCTTGATATCTATTTTAGTATATTCACAATAAAATATATTGTTATAGCTTCAATCTTTACTTTGCTATTGATAAAATCATTAATTATTCTCTGTGTTTCAAAAGCTGTTAGGAGATGAATTAATTCTAGTTTACTGACTCACCAATTAAATCTAGCAGTTAAGCAGAAGATAAGACTTGTAACACCAAGATAAATCAGTTGCAGAAAGACCAGGCAACACAGACTAGCACACTCTTTATAACTCATTAGTGAAATATTTTACTATCTCTCTATAACTTGATAAGCAAATTTTATAAGTCAAAAATACCCTTCAAGGCATATGTATATATATACATATATATGTGTGTATACATATATATATATATATATATATATGTATACACACACACACACACACACACACACACAAATAACCATCACCTTAAAGATTTGGGCTAATGTAAGTGCAGTTGAGGGTAGGGTACCTTTAGACCTGTGATGACTAACACTTTCCAACCAAGGAAGTCCATTCCATCATGTGCATATCACCATAGTGGATTCTCATACAGTCCCTTGCAATGGTCATCGGACAGTTAGAACATGGTGTCACTCGTCAATACTTGCTGATGGTGAAAATCATGCCTGTTCAATGGTGTTTATGAATTCCCCACTCTGTATCTTAGCTCCAGCTCTTCTCACAATGAAAGGTTGAAGAAGCAGATAGATCTCTTACTGATAAAACCTGAGTACATCACTAAAACTTGAGGGCATATTATAACAACAGTTGAAACTTCACTGGGAATAAATGTTCCTTCTGCCCTCTCCATTCCTATATTGCTCATGGGATTGGTTGACCTGTCAGTAGCAAAATCTCAAGAAAACACACCTTTTCTCTCACATTGTTCTTCACATATTACACTAGTTCTTGACCATGCAAAATTTTTTTTATTGTCAAGGTCTACTGGCTGATTTTGTGTCAACTTGACAAAGGCTGGAGTTATCACAGAGAAAGGAGCCTCGGTTGAGAAAATGCCTTCATGAGATCCAGCTGTAAGTCATTTTCTCAACTAGTGATCAAGGGGGGAGGGCCCAGCCCATTGTGGGTGGTGCCATCCCTGGGTTGGTAGACCTGGGTTCTATAAGAAAGCAGGCTGAGCAAGCCAGGGGAAGCCAGCCAGTAAGTGACATCCCTCCATGGCCTCTGCATCAGCTCCTGCTTCCTGACCTGCTTGAGTTCCAGTCCTGACTTCCTTTGCTGATAAACAGCATGTGGAAGTGTAAGCTGAATAAACCCTTTCCTCCCCACCTTGCTTCCTGGTCATGATGTTTGTGCAGGAATAGAAACCCTGACTAAGACACAAGGTCATTCATAATTGGTGCCTTAACAAAACTGCTAGAAAGGATTCCAGGAGCTGTTAACTCCAGGACTCTGTCCATGAACATCTTGTTATTTCATTCAAATTCACAGACCATTGCCTCTGCTCATATTCTTCCCTTCCCCACAGGTTGCTCACAGCTCTAAAATCCCTCCCAGCCCTCTCTCACAGGTCCAAATTTCACCCAAACAATAGGTAAATTACCATTTTCAGTCAATGTGTAAATTACTGTCTTCTAATATAGGGGTTAAACTCACTGTTACATATTGTAATACTTCACCAGTTTCCAACTACAACATAGCGACCTTTCAAGAATCAAGTTAGAAAATATTGATTACACTCACTTCAGAATATGAAGAGCTGACATCTTTATTTTCCTTCATTCCTGCCATCCCTAGGGATGTACATCTGTGCTACATGGTGCCACTGTATATTAGGGTGACTGCTTCTTGGGGGAGAGATAAGCAACTGTAAATTTTGATAAAAAAATCATATAACAGAACAAACCATTGAAAGCTCAATTAACTTAAAAGCAAACTCTTATACTTCCTTATACTACCTGCTTAATCTGGTTTCTAAACATCAAATTGGACAGGATGTATCTGGAATTGAAACCTTCTACCACCATTTCTTGCAGCTAGATCTTGTTTTTCTCTCTTTGACTTTTCATAACCTATTAATGTTATATTAAGTCTATGACAAGGAGTATTGTGTTTTGTTTCAAAGCATGGGAGAACCTTGAAAGAATTATGTTGTAAAAGGAGAACATATGCAACTTATTTTATATTGGGAAATAGCAAATTTGTACCATAGCCAAAAATTCCAGAAAGAACATACAGATATCCAGAAATCAGAAGTGGACTTCCTGGAAATAAGTTTCTGCATCATCACTATATAGTATATAATTTAAATTTTATAATTAATATAATTTAAAATGATACATGTTTCCTTTTAACCATTGCATAGTACAGTTAAAATATTAATGTTATAGTTTATATTATATAATATATATTATAATAAACATAATCTGAACAGGAAGAGTATAAAACTTGTGATCAGAATATATTGTATAAAATTTTTCTTTATCATAAAACCAGCAAAAAATGATACCTAAAAAAATAGTCTAAATTATATTTTATTGGTTACATATCTTCAATATAAAAAACATTTATCTCAAGGTGGTTAGTTCTGTTCTAGTGTTTAAAAATTTCCTACTGTCACTGGACCATACAAGGTATTCTAAAGTTGTCCTATCTTGCTGTAAATTCAGAAAAACATTCATTTCCTTCCAGAGAGATTACAATAATGTTTTTTGTAACAGAAAATATAATAAGTAACTCTATAAAGAGTTTATGTATCTCCCATTTTAGTTTTAATTTATTTCATGCTTGCCTTTAAAAATATCCTGAAATAAACACAGAAGGTGTCTTAACAAGGTTATTTTTTTCAAAACCTAAAAAGTCTTCACATAAATAATATTCATCACTTTCTCCTGGGGTGGGAAAATGGCTCACTGGATGAAAGGCCAGCCATGCAAGTATGAACATGTAAATTTGGGTCCCTAGTCCTCATGCTATTCAGAAGTGTTGGCATGTTCCTGCATGCCCCACAATGTACGTGGAGACAGGTAGATTCTCCAGACTAATTATGCAGCTGCTCCAACAAATTAGTTTCAGGTTTAGTGAGAAATGTAGTCAGAAAATCTAAGTCAGTGAGTCATCAAGGACCTGTGCTTCCACAGCACACCTGTTCCTACACTATCACATGGACAAGTGCTTACACACACAGCTGTGTACACCCAAATAATAGTACACACATACTTCCACTACAGAGGAGGAAACAAAGAGAGGAAATGTAAAATATGGTCCTAGTTACTACAACTAAAGAATTTTACATATTTCACCTCTGATAGGCACATTCAGTGAACTATGAGGAGAAAAAGGCTTCCTCAAGTGGATGGGACAGTCTATATGAAAACAAATATGAATATCATACAGCATAGTGACTCTTGCATATAGCATAGCCACTCTTGAAGGTTTTACCTAAGACTCAGAATCAGACACGTTTGTTCATCCCTACTACTTATAAGTAATATCATATTAAATTTTCAGAGTAATTAAATAACTGGAATAGGAAAAGAAAATCTATTGCTAACTGAAAAAGAAGCAAAAGCAATTGCTCATAAGTAACATGACTGTGTGTACAATGTCCTGCAATGCTAAGTTGTTGTACAGAAATTCCACAGGAATGATGGGCTGAAATAAGACTCAGAGCATCTCTAACTAAATAAAAACTAGTAAGCTTGAATTTAGTGTTTAATAATGTTTTCTATATGAAAATAAATCCAGAGTCTGTGGTTCAGAACTGAAAGGTGACAGTAGCTAAGTCTCAGATCATCCTTATCTCTATAGACATGGAATGTCATAACCCTGTAGGTAGGTTGAGGAAAAAAGGAAATGTGATTATCTACTGAGGTATAGACACCAAATCTCAGAGGACCCTGGTAGTCACACTCAGACTGACCTTAAGTTAGATAAACATTATGTCTTTCTATTTTAGTTTTACTTGAACTCTCAGGTTTATCTTGTAAGCTAACTATGTTGGTAATAATATCTTCCTGACTTTGCCTTTATAATAACAACAGTAATTGAAAACAAAATATAAGTAATAATGTCATGACCACATTCCACTAAGAAACTGTGACTAAATGCACATGTTATTCATTGTTTTCTATTTTATTGTAAAAACGCAAGCACTGGGTATTTTTTTATAATTTTATATTTTAGGTTTTGACATATTATAGTTTCCTTTAAATAATTAGAAAAATTATATTGAATCATATTGAGTATATAATATATATTAAATTGCTGATTATAAATAAAACAAATAATAATAATAATAATAACAAAGAAGCTATTGAGACATGAAAATATGTAAAGAAAATATTTTAAATTATACATTTAAAGAAAATTACATATATAAACATTTGAAATTTAAAATTTAAATGCACGAATGTACTTATTACTAGAAGAATTCTCTTTACAGCAACATAAAACAATTGAAATAAATTTTATTTGGTTCAAAATACTTAAAAATAAAAATCAATCTTCATTTCATTATAAAATTTAAATATTAAATACAATATGAAGAATCCTCATGAGATGTTGTACTTTTATTAATAGTTTCAAAACTTTTCTCCTGAAACATATACAAATCATATAGTTTTATTTAAGTACAATTTAATTGAATTTAGATTAAAGGTATTTAAAAATTTTAAAGCCATCACTTCCACATTGCTAAAGAAAATATTTTAAATAGGGATATGGTTGACATATAAAGTACATCAAAATGTATAAAGCATGTATAAAGTAAAAAAATTAAGCCTGCATTGTATGAAAATATCTTTCATTTAAAAAGAATCCATGATACTTTGCTTTTCTTAATATCACTGGTCAGACTTACAGGCTTCACAAAGGCATTCCATCCTCTGTAGGTCATTCGCAACTATGAAAGATGCAATGGGGAACAGACCTCTGGGTATGATTCTGTGAGGGCATAAATTCACAGAAAAATAGATTAGAGAAGCAAGTTTGGAAAGTGTATTTCAGTTCGACGATCCAGCTCTAGTAATCCAAGTCCCTTACCCTAAAGAGTTTCTGGGAAGGAAACAGCCATTATGGAGCCTACACACTTGGGTAGGAGAGGGTCTCATGACTTAAGACTAGATACTTTATGCAGACACCAAATCCGGACATGATCACTGATGCCAAGAAGTGCTTGTGACAGAAGCCTGATACAGTTGTCTCCTGAGAGACTCTGCCAGATCCTGACCAATGCAGATGCAGTTGCTCAAAGTCAACCATCCGACTGATCCAATGGAGGAGTTAGGGGAAGGACAAAAAGAGCTGAAGGGGCCTTATCCAGCATTAGTGGGAGAAGAGGCTTTTGGACCTGTGAAGGAAGGCATGATGCCCCAGTGTAGAGGAATGCTAAGTGGGAGTTCAGTCACCTTCATAGAAGCAGAGGAAGGGGGAAGGGAGAAAAAGATAGGGTGTTTGCAGAGGGTAAGCCAGGAAAGGGTATAACATTTGAAATGTAAATAAATAAAATATCCAATTAAAAAAAAGTATAGAGATGAGTTTCCTGCATGCAGCAAAATGCTGGGTTTTGGTTATGTATCCAGTCTGATAGCCTATATCTTTTTATTGGGGAGTTGAGTCCATTTATGTTAATAGATATCAGGAATAGTGGAGACATAATTACTGAAACTGAAGAAAGTTCAAGAAATCGTCAGATCCTACTACAAAAGCCTATACTCAAGAAAGCTGAAAAATATGGAGGAAATAGATGAATTCCTAGACAGATACCACATATTAAGGTTAACCAGGACCAGGTATACCATCTAAATAATCCCATAACACCTAAAGAAATAGAAGCATTCATCAAAATCATCCCAACCAAAAAAAGCCCAGATTCAGATAGGTTCAGTGGAGAAATTTATCAGACATTTATTGATGACCTAATACCAATACTCTACAAACTATTCCACAAAATAGAATCAGATGGAACACTACTTAACTTATTTTTGAGGCCACAATAACCCTCATTCCTAAACCACACAAAGACCCTACAAGGAAAGAGACCTTCAGACCAATCTCGCTTATGAACACTGATGTAAAAATACTCAACAAATTCCTTGCAAACCGTATCCAAGAACATACCAAAACAATCATTCACCATGATCAAGTAGGCTTCATCCCTGGAATGCAGGGATGGTTTCATATAAGGAAATCCGTTAATGTAATCCACCATATAAAGAAACTCAAAGAAAAACCACATGGTCAACTCAGTAGATGCTGCAAAAGCATTTGACAAAATTCAACACCCCTTCATGTTAAAAGTCCTGGAAAAAACAGGAATCCAAGGTCCATACCTAAACATAATAAAAGCAATATACAGCAAACCAACAGCCAACATCAAACTTAATGGTGGGAAACTTGATGCAATCCCACTAAACTCAGGGACTCAACAAGGCTGCCCACTCTCCCCCTACCTATTCAACATAGTACTGAAAGTCCTGGCTGGAGCAATTGGACAGCAAAAGGAGATCAAGGGGATACAAATCGGAAAGGAAGATATAAAAACATCACTCTTTGTCGATGACATGATAGTGTACTTAAGTTACCCCACAAATTGCACCAGAGAACTCCTACAGCTGATAAACAAGTTCAGCAAAGTGGCTAGATATAAAATTAACTCAAAGAAATCAGTATCTTTCCTCTACTCAAAGGACAAACATGTGGAAAAGATACCCTTCACAAAAGTCACAAAAACTATGAAATACCTTGGTGTGACTCTAACTAAGCAAGTGAAGGACCTGTATGACAAGAACTTCAAACCTCTAAAGAAGGAAATCAAGGAAGATCTCAGAAAATGGAAGGATCTCCCATGCTCATGGATTGGAAGAATCAATGTTGTTAAAATGGCCATTTTACCAAAAGCAATCTACAGATTTAATGTAATCCCCATCAAAATACCAACCCAATTCCTTATTGAGTAGGAAAGAGAAATGTGCAATTTCATTTGGAATAACAAAAGACCTAGACTATTGAAATCCATCCTCAACAACAAGAAAACATCTGCAGGAATCACTATCCCTGACCTCAAGCTATATTACAAGGCAATTGTGCTAAAAACTGCATGATACTGGCACATGGATCAATGGAATAGAATAGAAGATCCAGAAATGAGCCCTCTCATATATGGTCACCTGATTTTTGACAAAGGAGCTGGAAGCATTCAATGGAAAAAGGACAGCCTACTCAACAAGTGCTGTTGGTTCAACTGGCACTCAGCATGCAGAAGAATGAAAATAGACCTCTTCTTATCTTTATGTAAAAAGCTCAAGTGTAAGTGGATCAAATATTTCCACATTAAACCAGGTACACTAAAACTATTAGATGAGAAATTAGAGGATACCTTAGAACACATAGGCACGGGAGAAAATTTCCTGAACAGAACACCAATGGCTCGTGCTCTAAGGTCAAAATTGACAAATGGGACTTAATGAGATTGCAAAGTTTCTGTAAGGCTAAGGATACTCTCAAGAAAACAAAATGGCAGCCAACAGATTGGGGAAAGAACTTTACCAACCCCACGTCAGATAGAGGCCTAATATCCATGGTATACTAAGAACTCAAGAAGTCTGACACCAGAGAATGAAACAATCCTATTAAAAAATGGGGTACAGAGCTAAACAAAAAGTTCTCAATAGAGGAATATCGAATGGATGAGAAGCATCTAAGAACATACTTGACACCATTAGCCATTAGGGAAATGCAATCCAAAACAACCCTGAGATTCCACCTCACACCAACAAGAATGGCTAAGATCAAAAATTCAGATTACAGCAGATTCTGGCAAGGATTCCGAGAAAGAGGAACACTTCTCTACTGCCGGTGGGGTTGTAAACTGTAAACACTCTGAAAATCAGTCTGATGGTTTCTCAGAGAATTGGACATAATGCTACCTGAAGACCCTGCTATTCCACTTCTGGGCATATACCCCAGAGAAGTTCCAACATACAACCAAGACACATGCACCACAATGTTCATAGCAGCTCTATTTATAATAACCAGAAGCTGGAAAGAACCCAGATGTCCTTCAGTAGATGAATGGATACAAAAATTGTGGTATATTTACACAATGGAGTACTACTCAGCTATCAGAAACAATGACTTCTTGAAATTCTTAAGAAAATGAATCCCTCTAGAAAATATCATCCTGAGTGAGGTAACCCAGTCACAAAAGAACAGACATAATATGCAATCACTGATAATTAGATACTAACTCTAGAAATCTCAGAACACCCCAGAATCAACACACAGACTATATGAAGTTCAAGAAAAAAGAAAAAAAAGAAAAAAGAAAAGAGAAAGAAAAAAAAAGGAAAAAAGAAATACCATTATGCTTAATCTTTACACACCAAGAAAACTTTGACTATTTCCAGGTTACATCTTGTTTTACATGTACTTTATGCTCACTGTAATTTGTAAGATCTTAATACACACTATGAAACCTTTAAAACACTCAAGCACTGACAAAAATGTATTCATATACTCTAGTGCAAAAATGCTTAAAATCTGTACATTTATCTTAGTTTTTTAAAATAAAGTTGTTCAAAAAATAGTTTAGACACTTAGAAAATTTTATGTGAGTGTTTTGGATGCAGTTTCATACCAGATATTTTCCTGATGCTTAATACCTCACTCCAACTCTGTAAGTTAAACAATGCAAATTTATTCTCTCACAAGCAGAGGCATGGAAGAAAGTACTTTAATGAGACTGCAGTGAACACACCCTGAGCTCTTTAAAGGCCGAGGGAATGTTTCTAGAATCTTAGACTCTGGAGTGGTCTCACAGACTTCAGGGTGGCCCCACTGGCTCTGGAGTGACATCATACTATTGCTTTTGTTCAAATGCTCTCCCATCCTCAAGTGTCAAATAGATAGATGCCTTTCTTATAAAAATACACTCCAGGTCAGGACATCTCAAGGACACTTAGTCCATCATGTCAGTAAAGAAGCCCTTTAGACTTAAGTTGGCACTCTCAGGTTCCTGCTGTTCAGACATGCTATCAGGTTCCATTATTGGCCGCTGGTCATTTGAAAACAGTTTATAGATTGACTCTAAGCTACACATAAAATTGAGTCAAATTTAAGGTTTAAATATGAAGGCACAAACTTTAAAAATACAGTCACTATGTTAAAGGAATGCTAAACCAACTGTAAAATCATAAGACTCACCTAGGTTAAAAATAAACACATTTATAATATATAAATATTTCTATGATATGTGAGTTTGCACCAATATTTTAACAGTGACTTTTTCTTGGTGGTGCTCTTGTGATATTTATTTTGTACTTATTTAGTTTTATTTCCATATACATAGAATTAAATGCCTGAGTAATTTAATCTCCTATATGAATATTTTTTATTCTTTGGGAATGTGATCTATTTAGTGAAGCAGTTTGGGGAAAATACCATTCAATGGGGCACTATATGGTGGCTAGAAATTCAGCTCATGGTGTTGACAAGTGAAGGTCTTAAACTGTAAGTAAGCAGAGGTTTAACAGGTAAGAGTGTTATTCTAGACTTAAATGCTGTGCTGGCCTCACTATCTGTGAATTTGCACATCAGTAACCACAGTGTAGGCAGCAGGGGTTAACTCTGCCAGAAGACTATCACTATGCTTTTCCGAAGTTCACCTTCTTTCTATCTCTGTTGACATAATTCTTGATCTTTCTCATTATCTCACCAGGGGATAGCTGATTTAATTACCAGCTTCATGCTGTTTAGACTATATACATACATACATATCTATATACATATATATATAGATATGTATGTATGTATGTATGTATAAATGTAAAATACTAATAAACAATACAATTCTGTCCCAGCACAGAATTGCACATTTGTATTGAAAACTGATGAATAAGATTTTTTTTAAAAAAAACATGCCTCAAACACTTTTGTTTGGTTAATATTTTGGGAAGGTGGATGAAAAGGAAATGATTTGCAATGATAATATTTCTAATTCTGATTTTTGAAGCTATGAAATTATGCCATGGCACACAGTGAGCAAAAAGATTAAAATGGTAATTTAGAGCAGTACTGACCCAAAGGAAAGACTGAATGAAAATAAATTCTATTCTTGTAAAGGATAACGAAGGAAATTGATTCCCAGGGAGCCCCACAGCAAGAAGTGCTGACCTCCAGAGCATATGTGGTCGAAGGCAATAGAATCAGTGTGTCTCTACATCTCCATTCAGAAAACACAGCACACATATATTTAGTGGGTCATTGGTTTTCTAAAAATTACCAAATATTTACAGAGGTTAATTCTGTAACTTCCCATGGTTGAGCGGCAGTAGATAGAACAGTCTAAAGGACTCAATCAATGCTCACACTGCTTCGCAGGTTGTGACTGTCCTCAGTATGTCTCATTTGGTCTTCTACAAATTGGTAACAAAACCTTAGAGTGACGGTTTCCCCCCAACATTTCATAAACTGAAAGATGTACTCTGATCGCTTTTACAGGCTTCTGTTCCTGAGTGTATTGACATTTGAAATTCAGATGTCAAACCAAATAGGGATGCAGTAGAGTGTTTTCGTAATGAATCAGACAGATGAACTTTTGGAAAAAAAATATGATCACAGGATAAAAAACACAGAAGAATTGGGGCGATGATCTTCAGCAATTTCAATTTGTATGAAATAAAACATTTTTAATAAATTTGTAATACTGATTATTTTAATATTAACTTAAAGATGGGAACTTTAACTTAGTCTATGTCAAGATAATTTTCTCTTAAATATATGCAGATTATTGACAGACAAGGCATAAACATATACTAATTCATTCAAGTATTTCAAGAAGATCCTGCATTTGGTGTGCATTCACTATGAGGCACTACTTTTCAAATTTTAATATGGAGGGAAATAGCCTATAGATTTTGTCTTTTTAAAGCCCAATGATTTTGCATGTCTTCAAGCCCCAGACAACCCCTGCTGCTATTTTATAGTGTACTTTGGATAGCCAGGGTCCCCAACAGAGCAAACCCCATTATTGGGTAAAAAGAATGGTTGTCAGATAGAAAACACCTGTTAGATTTCCATAGGAGAAAATCGAGGGAAAACAGCATGGAACTAAAGTAGATTAGTATAATTGATAAGGCACAGATAATTGTAAAGTGGTTTTAGGTGCAATTTCTAGGGCTTTAAATATTCCTTTGAATAAATCTATTAGAAACTGACATTCTCTAGGATTTTAACATAGTTGACATACTGCTTATAAAATCCATGTATGTATGAAAGGCTATATTGTCTCCATCTGTTCCACATCCCCTACAAGCTGGATGGTGCTGGATAGGAATATGGGTACACTTTTTGGTTTCTGGCAACTGGAGGAGAAATTACTGCATGTAAATTTTAGATACTAAGGTTCCAAATCATCTTTTTCATTGAACATAGGCATCATAAATAACTAAAACTGTATTGTATTGATCTCTAAAATTAAGAATATGTTTAAGAACTGTGTAAATCATTAAAAGTATTATAAAATGCCCATATAATATACATAAAAATGAAATTTGATGACATTATAGATGCCAATAGTCAAATTCTATTTGATATACATATACATAAATAGTTTGCTGTATGAACATGTGTCAATTTAATGTAAACAAAAGAAATATTATTCACAAAAATACAGCCTTGGATAGATGTTAAAAATATACACTAGTCTTAATTTTAAATAAATCACTATATAATGTATAATTAAATACATGAATTAAATTCTCTGCATCTCAATGATCTCATCTCTAAAAGAGCTATATTCATTGCAGATTATTTTTCTAAGTATCTAAATGTGTACAGAATGAATATAATTCCTAAAACATATTCAGATATTAGTAAATGCCAGAATTTCAATTTGAAAGTATAGTTATAGAAGACCATTTTATTTATAAAGGAAATTAAACTCACAGAACTAGTGCCTGGCAAGTTCAAAAATTCATTACCCAACTTTGGTCAAGTGGCACCCTACCCGGCTTCCAGGTTCAGAAATCGTACCCTTGAGATCTGTCTTCATGTGATGGGAAATAATATCAAAACTTGGGGACCTCTTTATTAATGAATTAATCTAATTAATGAATGCACACATTCTGATATTGTTATCTTGTGGTTCAAGATCTTAGCATATGCGTAAGGGCTATAAACATCCTCTTCATACTATAAAGAATTATTAACTTTTTTCTGACTTTAGTATTATTTTGTAAAGAATTATTTTAAATACATTTGAAGGTATATGTGGAAATATTATTTTAATTAAATTTATTTCCTGACAATTTCATAAATATATATAATGAGATGAATTTTTACTATTCTTACCCTCACATATCACATCTTCTATCTTCTTGTAGGCTCTTTTCCCATATTCATGTCTTTTTGCTGAGTTTAATGTAGGCCTTTTTTTTTGTTATATCATGAGTTTGGACAATCTCATGAGGCAATGTGAACTTACCACTGTATCAGAAACTACATGCAATGTTTCCTCTTTGCCAGGATCCAGCAGTAGCTAATCTTCTAACAGTGTGGAGTAGGGACCTGCAACAACAAACTCAACTTGACTCCCTTGTAAAAGATCTTCCCAGTTGTTCTTCACAGGACCCTCTCTCTTCCAGTCTTGAAAAGGATCAATAGACCCCCCCACTGGAGTATACAGTCCTTCCATATGACCTGTTGTATACAACTTTGACATAATTGTACATGACCTCAGAGGGATGCTAAAGCGTATAGTTAGGGAGGAGATTGAGTAAGGGGGTTCTGTCTGTGAGGTTACTGCTACAATGAATTATTTTTCCCTGTTGATAAAAGATATCCAAGTATGGTCTGTTGTGGAGGTGTACTCTCAGACCTATAAGTAACCCCTAACCTATGCTTTATATGGAAGCCCATTGAATATATTGGTTCCCTAGTGTGAACTTCAGTAGAACTCTGAATCAGTTTGTCCTAAGGACCTTAGAAAACTGGATAGACATTACTTACAACTGTCCCAGGGAAGCATTTTTTAGCTACGGAGCATGTTTCTTATCCAAGGCTGTTTATAACTCCAGTCTTGTGTTGATTCCGTCTTCAGTGCGGATATTTCTCTCTTTCCTGATCAATATATCTAACTTACTACTTAGGTTAAACATTGATCCTTCTGACTGTGGATAGTGAACTCCTTTCCTAATGAACCCATCAACAAGAGAACCTTTGGCTGTGTAAGTCTAAGTTAATTAGACCTAATTCACTAACAGAGGCCATCACTTTGACAGGATGTCAATATAATCTCAAAATGGGGAGTTTTGTGGCAGCTTATTAGTATTGATTGAAAGTAGAAAACTGACTGAGATATGACAAAGTTCATACATAAGAATAGGAAATTGATGGGTTCAGATTTTAGAAAAGTGGCTAGGGTGAATCCCTATGAATAGAATGCTTCCTTCAAGTGATTTATCCACCAGAATGAGTTATCAATTACTCAACCAAGTTGATTTGCTGTCTCATTAAAAACAAAACAAAACAAAACAAAAATAAAACAAAAATACCTGCCGCAATCAATTGTTTCTATGAATTTTATGAAGCAATAGTGAATATGTTTTGCTTCTTATCACTTCATATAGTAGACCAAATATATCTCTTACTAAACGATCAGATAAGGTAATCAGCAATCATGTTGATTTTTAGTCTGATAGTATGTGAATGCCATGTAAATTCTTATGTTAAACCTCCATGCTTCAATAACTAGCACACCTAAAGTTCAAATGTTGCTCCTAGGTGATAAAGTAGGAAATGGCCTATGCTGCCAAGTTCCCTTCTCTTTCTTCACTTTTATGCCACATTTATCTTCAGCTGTCTATGGGATATTTTCAAAACACATGTCCATATGAAGACTATGCCAACCTCAAACCAATCTCCCCTATGAACATTGCTTGCAAATATACTCAATAAAATTCTCCCCAAACCAAATCCAAGAACAAATCAAAATAACCATCCATCATGATCAAGTAGGCTTTATCCCAGGGATGAGAGGATGGAAAATCCATCAACATAATCCAGTATATGAACAAACTCAAAGAAAAAAAAAAAAACTACATGATCATCTCACTAGATACTGAGAAAGCATTTGACAAAATTTAACACTCCTTCATGGTAAAAGTCTTGGAATAATCAAAAACTCAAGTCCCATACCTAAACATAGTAAAAACAATATACAGCAAACCAGTAGCCAACATCAAAATAAATGTTGAGAAACTGAAAGCAATCCTATTAAAATCAGGGACTACACAAGGCTGCCCACTCTTCCCCTACCTATTCAATATAGTACTGGAAGCTCTGGTCAGAGAAATTAGACAACAAAAGAAAGTCAAAGGGATATAAATCAGAAAGGAAGAAGTCAAAATATCACAATTTGCCAATGTTATAAAT